>NC_080075.1:80463185-80764962 GCF_949987535.1 Balaenoptera acutorostrata
AGGACACTCTCTTCCTACACCATTAACACTCTTCAGTGCATCTCTATTCTATTTTATGCATGCTACATTTATTGGAAAACTAGCAAATGTAAAGAGACACCAGTATAGAAATTTTGGGCCCATGCTTCTCAGACAGAGCCAGACATAGGGCATTTAATGATTAATTCTGGAAAGTCTCCACTGGTCAACTAGTTTCCCTGGGCCGGTAGTTCTTCCCTTGCTTTCTGTTGCTCTCTGTGCTTCAAAGTTGTATCCATGGCTGGCATGAAACAACAGTCTCCCGTGCTTATCAGAGGAGTCACAAACAAACCAGGTAGAGTCAACGCATGGAGCAAACCTAGCTTTAATGACACAAGAGTGTGGTGTTCTTGGCCCATCAAGTGTTATTAGTGTGACCTACTCAGATTGGCCACATTCTTCTGTGACATACTTCCTATTAAGGAGATGTGTTAAAACAACCTGGAGACCAGGATGACCTACATTGCTGAGTCGCTGTGGTGTTCCTGCTCAGCACATGTCCAGAACTCTCCTTGGGAGAAATAGTAACGCACATATGCCAAGTGCTAAGGAAACTAGTGAGGCAAAACTTTGACAAAATAACTTGTTTTCTTTCCCATAGCACATTCAGTATTTCAAGAATTTTAAAAACGTTGTTAATTCTGACTTATTAATTTATCTTCTAGGAAATAAGTAAAAGTATAGCTGCTAATCTCTCTAAACATCAGTTTGCTCATTTGTAAAATGGGGATAGTAATCAGTTCAGAGGGTTACTATGAAGATTAATTAAAATAACCCATGTAAAGTGCTTAGCAATATACCCAAAATACAATTATATTTTATGTTTTAATTTATATAAATATAAATATGATGATGATGATGATGATACTAAGAGAATTTGATAAAGCAAACAAAGCTTTATATGAACAAAATATTCATTGCAGTGTTATATATGGCAAAATGGGAGAAACAGGAAGCAATCTAATGGCCCAAAGTAGGGAATTAGTTGATAATATTTTGTACCAGACCCATGTATTTTCGCTTGAGACATAAAAGATTTAAAAAAGCATTACTCTTGCACTTGAAAATCTCAGAATTAGGTTGAGAGGATGTATATGTAAATAAATTCAAAATAGTAGAATCAACCCAGGACTGCAAGTATAAACAGGATGCTATGGGAGCCCAGAAGAATGGCATCCAGAGACCTTAGCCTGAAGATGGAGGGTGGTTTAAAATGGGCACAGATTATGCCTTAGCTGAAGGCAGAGTCAGTACCCCAGAGTCCAGTCCATTCCTTGTAGACTCAATCCATAACTCTTGTGGAATGAAATTTTAAAAGTATATTGGGTGACCCAGAATTACTTTCTTATTATTTTTTGTTCTGAATCAGGGACACATCCAGTTTTAAACTCTGGACAGTAACTTCCTCCATATTTAGGTAATAATTTCCAAACTTCCGGACTAATCTCACAAATAAATATTTAGTATGATGTGTTTCCATATAATCTCCACTAAAAAGAAACACATTTACATCACGCCTAAAGAATATAAAAATTAGAGAAATTTCATTAACTATAATCTCTAGCATAGCTAGGAAAAATGAAAACAAAAACAAAAAACAACCAAATACATTCAAATGAATGAATCTCATTTTTCACTGAAGTTTGTGTCACATTCTACATTTGTGGTATCAAACTATAAAAAGGATACTACATTGACAGAAATTTGTAGGAGTAAGAGCATTTACATAATGCAATAAGCAAGCAGATTTCTTATAAATTTTACTAAGATTCTGTTTGGGTCTGATGCCAAGAAAGTTCCCTTCCCTTTCTCAATATAGATAGTTTAACTTCAGTGAATGTACTAAAACTGATAGCAGCCACTCTTAAGATATAAGCTAGCACTATGTCTGCAGAATTGATAAGGAAATTATTTTTTCTAGAACAAAGCCAAAGGAAAAAGATAAAAAGGAAATGGCACACTTTATTCTTTATGTTTTTAGATGACAATTAAAGCACTTGGATTAATTGTCTACCATTTGAGCAACCTCATTTTTTACAAAACAAAGTTATCTTAGGAATTCCCCACTCCACTGAGATTATGGTCTCAATTTAAAGTGTAAAAATCTGTGTTTAAACCACAGAATCTTTTTCAAGGCACTATTATAAACCAGCAGCATACTTAAAAGCAGAGACAGAAAATTGATCGCTAAATATTTCATCAGTCTCTGCGTCTTTGCTTTGATGTTACAAACCGCTTTCAGGAAGAGGAGAATACAACACCTTTTCCTTAATTCTCTTTCCCTTTGGGTAGTTACGGACTTGGTCAAATAGGCAAAGACACATGCATAAACACACACACACAAACACACATGCACATACACACACAAGAAAATATACTCTGATATATGAAACCACCCACCACTCCAAAATGCCAAACATAATAGTTTCTAGGAACCTACCATTCTCTCCCCACACTACATCAGGCTGTTTGTCCCCAGGATGGATGACCAGGAAGCTAGTATGAAAATGTCAACTTAATAGCAGTCGGTAAAGGGGTAGTAAAAAGTTGTATTTGTGTAATAGGCCAAACTCCAGCATCTAAAGGTCCCAGGAGACAACGTCATCTAGCACACTGCTCCCCAAAGAACAAACTTTGTGATAATCTGTATTTTATTTCCAGGATCTATTTATTTGTTCACCGAAATTTAAAAACTGCTATTTCACAAAACTTCACCCCAGTACAAAGACAGGAGCGTACTAATTTGAATGCATTTTAAACAGAATATTATGAAAGCTAACAAACACTGAAGAATGCTTCATTTCACAAGGCTAAGATTTCCTTTTATTTCATCTTGAACATTTTGGTTTATTCTTCTCACTTATTTATCACTATCGTTATTTTCTTTTGCTCCAAAGAGGTGTTTTTTTCCTTCTATTCAATCCTATAATTATTAGTGGCCCACTACATCCCATCCCATGCATAAATTGGTCACCACAGACAGCAATATATATAAGCCAAAGTCCCTTTCTTCAAGGAACTCAGTTTAGTCAAGAAGACAGACAAGCAGACAGGCATTTATAATTCATGCTTTATGTATTAGTCTCTAATATCACTGCCCAAAGCAAAGGCCTAGAATTAGAATTTCTCCCTTCCTCGTTTCTGCCTTATTGATTCAATTAGCTTAAAAATTTGCTGAAACACTTAGCTCCTTCTCCATATTTTCATAAGCACAATGGCATAATCTAGGCCTTACTCTATAAAAGGTTGTAAAAGATCTGGTTTAGTCCTGAGAAAAGTAAGGCCTAGCCACCCAGCAGGAATGCTTTCAGGATTGGATCATGTTTTTATTCTTGCAATGCACCATTTAAGAGCTACTGTGGTTTTCTGAAGTTCCATTTGTGAGGCATTAAACAGGTGGGCATTCCTTTTTACACTACATTATGCTATGTTATTCTACTGGATTCCAAAGTTTTTACCTTTTCTTCCCTAAAATAAAAGGCATGTAGGATTTAGGGTAAAATATTCATGGTACTCTCTGTTTTAATGCTCTACTCTTTTCAAGATGAAGTAAAATTACCTCACAACTGTATAGAAACCAAACAACATTCCACAGAAAAATTTACTGTAAATACCTGATTTGGGTAAGGAATTCCTAATGTAGCTGCTTGGTTTAATAACTACAGGATACCACTTCCTCTACACAGATTTTCAAAACTTAAATAAACCCAGCATTTCTATCAGCTGTTTATTGACAAAAATATTTGACTTTTTTTTCCTCCTTGGAAGGATTGAAGACATAACATTAAAATTATACATGCAAGAAAGAAATGGCTTGATATGTCTGCCATTTCATATCAAATTTGAATAATATCTACATTTTAATCCAAAAATCAAGATGAAATGTGAAACTTCACCCACTCATTCTTCGTGTTTTTAAAAACTACAACTAAAAAGTCTTTGTAGAACAACAACGAGAAAAATTAGAGATAGAAGAAAACTTAGAGATCAAATAGAACTATATCATTTCATAAATGATAAAACTGGAGTTCAAATAGGTTAAGTAACTGTCCCAGAGTCATACGGTCAGATCTGAGTCGAGCCAGGACAAAAAAACAAGTTAATGACTCTCAGTCCAATTATGTTAATGGGCACCAGAGCACAATGACTTATTTACAATTCTAACACAGTGTCCTTCCAGGGTTCCTCTGCAGCCAGTCAGGAGAATACAGAGTCAGGGTCTCCATCTACAACTTCTTTCCCCAGCACCTCTCAGGACCATGTACAATCTGTAATGTCTGTGATTTCACTCTCCTTGGTACAAAGGAGTCATTATGTCTAGACATTAAATGAAAAGTCTCCGGAGGATGTAGGCAGGGAGAGGACAAATGTATCCCAAGGATGGCCCTTCTGGAACAGAACTTAAGAAAAGCCAGGCACCCTCTCCAGCCTGGCAGATGGTCTGATTTTTTTACTGGTAGAGAATCCTTCTTTTTCACTAGCGGTCTTAGTAGTTTCCGTAGAATCTAAGTTCATAGCAAAATGGGTCATGGAATGGCAGCTTGTAGAGATGGCACAGAATAGGAGGTAGGGACCAAACCAGTGTTTACCCACATCAGCCTTTAGACTGTGGTAAATTCTAAGTTGGCATTAGAGCAAACCTAGCTCTCTGAGAGCAAACATTCTATTAACGATGATCCAGTCTTCCCTTGCCACACTCCACCCAAAGCACCCTTCATTCCAGCTACTCAAACTGCTCCTCATTCTACAGTCTATATATACTCCCTTCTCCACACCTTTGTTCCTGTCATATTTTGCTAGAATGACTTTTCCCTTTTCCATACCCATTTATCAAAATCCACACTTCCTGTAAAGTCTTCTTCCATGTGGCTTTCCCAGTCTCTAAATCTAATATAGTATCTATGTTTTGTTCCTACAGTATTTTTCTTTGTGCTCCTATGACACATTTGGTATCGCTTTGTTTCATTTTTGGTGGAAATAATTTCCACAGGAGCATTTCCCAACTAGACCATGCAGGGCTGAATCTCATTCATCTTTCTCACCTTTCAATGTATAGCACAGTGGTTGGCACATGGTACACTCTCAAAAAGCATTTACTGAGTTCAATCTAGTTAATGTACACACTAGAATTATAGAAGTCTTAGTATTATTAACTGCTGATGCTAATCTTAGCATTTCTGGTACAGTAGCAATTCTACTTCCTCCTCCTCCTCTTCTTCTCCTTCTATCCTTATTGTTATTTTTGTAGTAATAATAATAATAACTATAGTTATTATTATTATTATCTTGATCAAGAGCTCAGAAATATATTGCCCGTAAAACCTGTCAACACATATGGACAGACTTGGCTGCTGTATAATGTCTGTAGGTTTTGGCTCCATTTGGTACAGCATGAGATAGCATCTCCTCTCTTAAATCAACCAAGACTCTGAGCTGCAGAGAAAACCTCTGGCCATGCTTCTTTCTGCCATGGCATATATAAATTATCCCTGACCATTAGGCATAAAATAAAGTAACCTTAAAAAATGCAGGAAGCTGTAAATTACCCTGGAAATGTTTTAATCTCTCACTATCAGTTCTTCCTTGGATCACAATCAAAGTGTATCCTATTTAAAGAAGCCCTTATGGGTTTCTTCTCCAGCAGAATGCCTTGTTTCAAATGAATGTCTGGGATGAAGCAAAAGCCATTTATGTTTTACCATAACATTTCAAGAGGATATATTTCATTTTCTCAATTAAATTGTGAGCCCCCTCGAATTCATGTTCTGTTTCTGAGTAAAAATAACTTTGAGAAACAATGGTCATTTCACATACCAAGGTTTTATCACAAAATATTATTGTGTAAAATTGTCCAAACAACTCTGCTAATACAGCTGTTCAAACATCTGGGTGACTCCATTACAAAAAACTTCTCTCCCTATGAGCCTACCCCAAGGGGCACATTCTACACCAAAGTCTTTGTGACAAGTGATGACAGTAGACACACCACTTCTCCAAGTCAAAATCACTAGGCTCCCCATCACTGCAATAAACCAAGAGTTTCTTGAATAGAAGCCTGTTTGGGAAGTACCATTTATAAGAATAAACAAAATTTATTTATTTATCCACAAAGAAAGCAAAATATTCAGACAAAATTGATTACGAAACCATGTCAGCTTTGAAATATATCTACATATACATGTATATTTGTATACATCTATACATATATATGTATTTGGCTATATATTTTGCATATATCCACCTCCCAACATTCAGACTGTCAGCAGTTTCTTAATTCCTTGCAACCTACACGTGAACTCTATCTATTGTAAAATGAATGATCACATTTATGTTTGGTTTCATAAACCGTTCATAAAATATTTAGTGCCTTATAAAGCACTTGGCTTATGTTATTATAAAAAGAAGAAACATAAGCTACACATCTTACAAAAATACAGGTTTCAAAGTATTGCAAACACACATATTTCCACAAACTCATCAGAAGTGGGCCTGAAGCATTCTGAGGAAAGCACAGAGGGAAGGTTCTAGGTCTATGTAGGTCTGTATCTCTAATACTTAGTCCAGTTCTTGGCACACAGTTGGTGCTCAATAAATATCTGTAAGCTTAATAAACAAAGCAAAAATAAACTCTATACGAGTCAATGTGGTATGATGGGAAGAGTGAAGTTAGGTGTCCTAGACGTGAGTCCCAACTTCAATACCTCCTGGATACATAAATTGGGCAGGCCACCATCTAGGATTCTCTGAACCTGACCTTCTGTCATAACACAACAGTGATCCTCAATGTGTGGCTGTGAGAACCAAATGAGGAAACATGTGAAAGTCTTCTGCCATTTATTGAGTGCCAAGTATATGCAGAGCAATCTCTATCATTTAACTGCTAACTCCTCTAGCATTTTTTCCTGCAGGTACTAGCACCTCTGTATTCCAGAAAGAATTATATACCCAAGTCTTCCAGGTCTGTTGGTTTCAAATTTTTACTTTAATAGGTGGAAGTGGATCTTCCCTTAACCACATTGTAGCCACTCAGTCAGAGGCTAGCACCTGGATAGAAAGTAAGTAAACCAGTTTTTAAATTCAAATCAAAGTATGTGTGAAAGTGCTCTGGAAATATATAAAAGCACATCCAGTGGAAGATACTATCATTAACATGATTTCATACCTGGTTCAGAGGAATTAGAATAATCACTGAACACACCTTCCTGATTCTCAAGCCTTGGGTGATGTTCGGGTTTCACTTACAGCATGTTACAAAGCATGGCAGGACAATAAAGTGGTGGTAAGAAGCCCAAATAATTTGAAATCACTCTTTCCTACAGTCCTGGGAATAAAAGAGAAGAGGGAACTCAAGAACTTGAAAATCGTGCCAGAAATTCCATTTTGGAAGGAGGATACTGTCTTCAAAGGAGCCAGTGCCTCCCACTCCTCTCTGCTTTGATATACAGCCCATCACCAACTTTGTTTAAACTATTTCTCATCATATACAACAACCTAAGGATCAGATCCCAACTTTTTCTGGGGAAATGCCACATCTCCTAGGGCAAGTGAGAAAAGGACATTTCAAGTTTATGGCAGGCTGAGCAAAAATGTCATCTAAAGGAGGCTGGAGGAAAAAGATAGAGAAGTAAAACATTATAAATGAACATTCCTTCTTCCTCAGTGTCTTACAGGGAGAAGAAAAGAATTTGGGGCCAGATAAGGAACCCAAGCCAGAGATATTGTAGCATTTTACAGCCTGAGGTCACCAGGAGGGGGACAAGGGGAGGCCAGGATGGAGGAGTAGAGCAAGTGATAGGCCAAGAAGTGTAGGGGAAATGTGTGGAGTTAGTCCTCGGAGGCTGTGGGGTGAGAACAGGGAAAGAGAAATGGGGAGGCAGCCAGTGAAGGTGTTTGGGGCTGCTTGAGAATATCACATTTCTTTCTGAGGACAATGGGTCCACATGCACAGTGTCAGACTCTAAATCAAGAAGACACTAGAAATACTAGGATAGCCCAGAGGGAGATTGCTATCAAGAGTCCTCTCTCCAGGCAAGATAGGTTAGTTATGTCAGATTGTTCCATCGCTGGAATGAAATACATTTGCAAACGTGGGAGATATAAAGCAAATATATATACATATAGTAATTCTAAATTTGGGAATTGATTGAAGAGTAGAAAATGCAACTTTCAAGACTTGAGAATGGTTGGGTGAGGGGGGATGACATGAGTGGTTGTGAAATTACAGCTGAAGAGTTGTACCATTTATTCAGGAGTTGGTGAAAATTCCCAGAAGGGAACATATGGCGGAGTTGGCTGTGATGAGCCAGGACTATATTCACCAGTCTCTGTGAGTACAAGAGGAATTCGGAAAATTCCAGGAGAAAGCATAATGAGGCTACAAACTGGGACCAGGGGACTCCATCAGATTCACATCTTTCACTAAACATTCAAGGCAATGGAAGGTTTTGATTCTGTTTTTCTCATCTAGTTGAAAAAGCTGAATTGTAGCATGACAGTTCTCCTGCTATTATATTGAGGAGAATAAATATTTCTTTCCTCTCTCCAGCTCAGGAGAGAGGAAATCAGGAAGTCTCTCCAGTACTTTCAGCAACAAATTCTAGGATATCTTTGTTGTTTATTTTCTCACTTTTCAGATCCTTAAAATGGATGTTCTCCCAGACAACCCAAAGAGAGGTTCCTATCTCTTTTGCACATCGTGTGCCCTGATCACAAACCTTTAAGCCACAAGCATAGACAGCAATGAAGAACTGGAGCAGCAAGTTTGTATTCTAGTATCTTCGAAAAGGTCCATCCTAGGGTTATAGAGATCACTGGTTTCCTGAGGACCACAATAATAACTGTAATAAAAATAACTAGCATTTATTGACTGCAAGACATTGTTCTAACACATTGCCACATTTCATCTTCACAAAATCCTATGAGGTAGGTAGGTGCATTTATTACTCACATTTTGCACATGAAAAAATTGAAGCACAGAGAGAGTAAATAATTTGCCCAAGTGCACATACCAAGATTTGTACTCGAGCAGATTGGTGCAAGAACCAACGGTATCAACCGCTATGGAATCACGTGCTGATCTCCAAGTGCAAAAGAATGTCCTCAGTATTACACAGGGAAAAACTTTCCCTGATCCCACAGGTATTTTCCTCTGCACTCCCACAGTACTACACATTGACCCACATTAATCAATAGCATATTACTACAATTATTTGCTTAAATATCAGTTTCTCCACCTAGTCTATGAGCTACTTAAGAATAACGACAATATTTTATCATATTTTTTATCTTACCATTCTCAAAGTCTAGCATAGGGCTGGAAACATCATAAGTACCCTATGAATTTTGTTAAAGGAATGAATAAAGTCAAGTTATTTTTTCATGAGCATTTACTGTATACCTATTATGAGCCAGGTCCTATGCAAAGCACTGAGAACAACAAACTTATTGGTCATAGTTTCTGCCTTCAAGATGCTCTCAATTAAATTAGAAAATCAGATGAATAAATAGAAATTTTCGAAAGAGAATAAAAAGTATTCTGACAGAGTAAATAAAGTATGTAATATTACAGGAATGTAAAGAAATCGCACAAGCCTAGCCTTGGGTTGCCAGTGAAGGCTTCCTATAAGAGGTCCTATAAGAGGTCCTATAAAGGACCATCTGGGAATTCGCCAGGCAGCAGGGACAGCATGGGTGTAGGCCAGAGGAAGCATGGGGCATTTGGGTACTTTCAAGTGACTGGATGTTGATGTAGCATCAATTATGAGGAGAAGTCCATTGGAAAAAAATACTAAAAATGCAATCCAAGGTCAGATTTAAACAGCAATGAACGTTAAAAATCGAAATTCATCCCTGAAGATAATGGGGAGTCATTAGTGGCTGGCAAGCAAGCAATAGAGTGGTGCTAAAAGAGATTAGCTCCACTTCAGAGGAATCAGCAACAAGAAAGCTGGCACTTAAATGCTGAGAGAAAGCGAAGGCAAAGGGGCGGTCAGGAACAGAGAGCAGGTTACAGAACCAGCAAACAAGCCAAGAACTCATCTGGAGGATGTGAAGGGGCAAAGGAGCAGTATTGGAGTCAGACAAGACTGCATTCAAATCTCAGCTCTTTCAGGGACCTCTTGTGTGACCTTGGGCAACTTATTTAAATGCCATGTGACTTAGTTCCGTTTTCTATACCCTGTGACTAAAATCACTGACCATGTAAGATTGATGTGCGTGTTAAACGAGATAACATGTAAAATGCTCAACTAGAAAGGAAGGTAAGCCTTTCCCTGTATTATGTTGACCAGACTTTGCCAAAGAGCAGATACAAAATAGAGGGAAACTCTATCCTTCCTTCCCAGCTGAGCATTTTATATGTTATCGAATCATCACAAAAGTCTTATGTGTTAAGTGATATTACTGTCAGAGAACTCAGGATACAGTGAAGAGAGGCACTCTCTTTCTCCAGTAGTCCTTCAGAAGTCATCCTTCTCTGTACTTACGCACAAAACTCTGTGCCTTTACTCATCTCACATTCACCGTCTTCACTCCCCACCCCACCATTTCCTAAGTGCTGTGCTACCAGGGTTTCATCCAAGCATCACCAACACCTGCTGCCCCGTTCAAATTACTCTTTTCTTGGTATGGAACCCCTTCCTGGAATCCACCACCCAATATGTTTTAGGGGCCTCGGCTGCTTAGGAAACCCAGACCTCATCTGCGTGCACTCCAAGATACCCATCATCACCCCACACAAGTCCGCTCACTGCTTGTATCAAACTTGGGATTTTCACTTCAAGCAGCCGATTGCCAATCATCTGGATGAACTGAACAGTCATCAATCATACCAGCAAGACATTTTCAGAAGTTTCAGTTCTATTAAACTGCTGTTTTTTAGAAGAAACACTTGCATTCAACCTACACACTCTCGTTACTTCCCCCCAGCCCATTATCATCTTTATTCTTTTTAATTTTTCAAGGCTTTTGGTTCAATCTCTCCAAAGGTGACAAGCGAATAAAATAGCCCTCTTCTCTCCTCATCTTGAGTGACCAGTTAAACTGACTCATGTCACATAGTCACCTGTATCTACCCCTGGGCACATGGTATCCTGATGGGGAGGGCTGATACTTGGTGGCTTCCCTGGTTTAGTGACTTGCAAGGAAAGACTAGTATAGGTTGTTGAATCTGTGCAAACCATAGTAGGACCTTGGAAAGGATTCAGCAATACTTCACTATACAATCATCTAAATCTCCAAAAAGGAGCCAGAATATACTTAGCAGATTCAAAGATCAGGTTTTAACTTCTGCTCTTCCATCAGTGGTCCCCAAATGACCTAGACTGACTGTGGTCTGAGAAGTCCCAGACTCCAGGGAGAGCCTTCAGAATGAACTCCTGCTTCCATCTCCTCTCTCTTAGCATCCACTGCCTGAGTCCAGGAACTCATTAGCTTTGGTCTCAATTACTGCAACAGCTTCCCCAGAAGCCTGATTGGCTCCATTCAATTGTTTTACATTGTTTTATTGAGATATTATATATATATATATATATATATATATATATATATATATATATATATATAATGTATAGGAAAACATACAGAAATTAAGTATTCAGTTCAATGAATTTTGATAACTGCTTATGTCCCTATTAATACAATCCAAAGCAAGATATAAAATATTTCCATCACCCCAGAAAGCTTCCTTATTCCCTTTCCAATAAACTCCCTCTATTTCCCAGAGGCAACAACTTAAGATTTGTATCACCACAGATTTGTTTTGCTAGTTTGAGAGCTTCACATAAATGAATCACACAGTTACGTATCCTTTTGTGTCGAATTTGCTTCATACAACATAACGTTTTTGAGATTCCTATGTGGCTATTGTGTGTAACAGCACTGCTCCTTTTTATGGGCTGAGTAGTATTCCAGTGTATGAAGGGACCACGTTTGTTTATGTATTCACCTGTTGATGGGCATTTAGGTTGCTTCCAGTTTGGGGCCCCATGATTAGGATTGCTATAAAGATTTCTGTACAGTCTCGTGTGAAGATATATTTTCAGTTCTTTTGATTAAATACCAAAAAAAAAATGGAATGTTGATTCATAGGATAAATATGTGTTTAGGTTTACAAGAAATTGTCTGTTTAACTAAGTGATAAAGTCAACTTATAATCCCATCAAAAATGTGTGAGAGTTCTGAGACTCCACATTCATATCAATGCTTGATATTTTCAGGCTTTTGAGTGGATCTTCTTTTTTAAAAATACCTGTTCCTGGGACTTCCCTGGTGGTCCAGTGGCTAAGACTCTGCGATCCCAATGCAGGGGTCCCAGGTTTGATCCCTGGTAAGGAAACTAGATCCCATGTGCCACAACTAAAAAGTCACATTCCACAACTAAAGATCCTGCATGCTGCAACTAAAGATCCTGCGTGCCATAACTAAAAAGACCCCGCATGCCACAAAGAAGATCCCACACACAGCAACAACGATCCCACGTGCCACAACTAAGACCTGGTGCAGCCAAATACATACATAAATATTTAAAAAACTACCTGTTCCACTTTTTTATTGGGTTGTTTGTCTTAATTATAGATATTTGTAAGAATTCTTTATATATTTTGGATAAAAGTTCTGTGTCAAATATATGCAACTCAAATATGTTCTTCCAGTTTGTCCTTGCCAGGAAAATTTCATTTTGATGAAATGCAATTTATTGTCATTTTCTTTCTTTTATGTTTAAGATTTTTGCATCCTAAAAATTGTTGGTTACCCTAAGTTTGCATAGATATCCTCTTATGCTTTAATTAGAAAGCTATACATCTTTAAATTTTCCTGTAGAATTATGATTCACCTCAAATTTTTGTTATGTTATGGTGTGAGGAAAGGGTTGAGCCTCATTTTTTTCATATGGATATTCAGTTTTTCCAGAACCACTTGTTGAAATACTTTACTCTCTCCCCTTGGATTAACTTGTCAAAATTAATTGATTATGTATATATGTGTGTATTTCTGTTTTGTTTACTCTGCTTCATTGATATATTTATTGTACTTATGCTGATACCACACATTCTCTTGATTACTATAGCTTCATAGTGCAGTCAGTTAAGGTAAGCCCTTCAATTTTCCATTCTCTTTCTTCTTTCTTCCCTCCCTCCCTCTCTTTCTCCCTCCTTTCCCCCCTCCCTCCCTTCTCTTCTCTTTCTCTCTCTTTCCCTTTTGGTTGTTTTGGGGCTTTTCTAGACATATAATGTTATTGACTTTAATTTATTACTTTTGTGCCTAGAAACATATTCTGTATGATTTCAGTTCCTTAAAATTTATTGGAATTTGTTCTGTGACCCTGCAGATGGTGACTGTTCCATGTGAATGTTAGAATAACTTCAGAAGTTGGATGTAGAATTCCATAAATGTCAACTATGGTCAAACTGGTAACTAATATTGCTCAAATCCTCTACATTCTTACTGATTTTTATTTAAATTCGTACTGTCAATATCTTCAAAATCTCCAACTCTAATAAGTTAGGTCAACTGTGACTGACCAAAGCTCTATTATTAAGTCATACTCATTCAGAACTGTATAACCTTCCTGATGCACTATCTCTTTATCTGTAACACTCCACTCTTGGGACCCATTTTCTTATGATTGGTACAGTTTCAGCAGCTACCTTATGTTTATTGTTTGCACGTTATTTTTTCTACCCTATTTCTTTCAACCTGTCTGCTCTAGATTTAATATTTGTGTCTCCCCAAAATTCATATGTTAAATTCTAACACCCAATGTGACGATATTTGGAGGTGGGGCCTTTGGGAGGTGATTAGGTCATGAGGGTGGAGCCCTCCTGAATAGGATTAGCACCCTTACAAAAGAGGTCTCAGAGTGATCCCTCGATCCTTCTGCTATGTGAGGACACAGTGAAAAGAAGGCCATCTATGAACAAGAAAGTGGGCTCTCACCAGACAGTGAACCCATCAGTGCCTTGATCTTGGACTTTTCAGACTCCAGAACTGTGAGAAATAAATGTCTGTTGTTAATAAGCCACCTGGTCTGTGGTATTTTGTTAAAGCAGCCCAAACAGACTAAGAAACTGTCTTTATATTTAAAGTGAACACAGTTGGGTGAAAGACGATTTTTAAAAAGTCTTTTTCTATTTACATCTGTATTCCCTCCTATAGACCCAGGTGATCTTCAACTATAATTTTGTTTCAGTCTGAAGAATTTCCTTTAGTATTTCTTACATAGGTCTGCAGGAAAACAGCATTTGCCTATCCAAAAATGTCCTTAAGTTTCTCTGGAGGACACATTAAGCTTTATAGCTCAGCCTACAGATTTCTAAACCAGGGAGGTCTCTCCCTATTTTATATCCTAGCCTCCAGCCCTCTAAATCACTGAGGATCTCTATGTTCTGGACTCCTGCTCTGGGTTTCACTGTCTCAGTATCCCCTTCTCCTCTGATTCCCTTCCCCCAGCCTTCAGTGGGCAGACTTCTGTGGTGCCTTCTATGAAGGCATGATGCACAACAGAAGGATTTCTCTCAGCTCTCCTTTTCCACCCAGTTTTCAGTGGGTTATAAAAAAATATAACTAATCTTTGCTTTGTACTCATTTAAAGCTCTGTGTGCTCTGGATGAACCTCACAGTTCATCTACTCTACCTATTATCTTCTGTAAACCGGGTCCTAACTATTCCAAATTTCAGGTTGTTTCTCTCACACCTATGTATGATGTCTTCATAGTTCCTTGTATCATTCTCCCAGGGTTGAAAACGTTCATGAATCTCTTCTCTCCTAGGAAAGGCTTACCTCTTTCTGGAATTTAGCTCATTTAAGTTTCTTTGCACGCTTAGCTCTTTTTTGGTCTTTAAAATAGTGATTATTTTTGTGGCTTCTTTGGCTTTTTCTTGTTGTTAGGGTAAATGTGGTTGTCTCTTGAAAATTTCTGCATCCTAACCATAATTGAATGTCTCCTCCATTAATATTTGACTCCTAAAACTCAACATCCATACATCCCCAGAAGTGATCTTTTAAAATGCATTTGATCATGTTATGCCCTTATTAAACCTTTCAGTAGCTCCTTATTGTTCGCAAGCTCTCTTAGCATGGTTGTCAAGACCTTCCATAAATAAAATTTTGCTCTTCTCTTATACTTTATTTACTTACTTACATTTTATATTCCAATAATACTGAACTATTTCTAGAATCCATTTATTCACCATATTCTTTCTATGCTTGGAATATCCTTTCCCATATTCTTTGCTGGGTTAATTATATTTTTTATTGGTGTGTAGTTGATTTATAGTATTATATAAGTTTCAGGTGTGCAACATAGAGGTTCACAATTTTAAAGGTTATATTTCATTTATAGTTATTATAAAATATTGGCTACATTCCTTGTGCTGTACAATATATACCTGTAGCCTATTTTTTTTTAATACATAGTGGTTTGTACCTCTTAATCCCCTACCCCTACTTGCCCCTCCCCTTTTCCCTCTCCCTACTGGTAACCACTAGTTTGTCCTCTATATCTGTGTTTCTTTTGTTAGATTCACTCGTTTGTTTTATTTTTTAGATTCCACATACAAGTGCTATTATACAGTATTTGTCTTTCTCTGTCTGACATTTCACTAAGCATAAGCTCTAGGTCCACCCATGTTGTTGTAAGTGGCAGAATTTCATTCTTTTTTATCGCTGGGTAATATTCCAGTGTGTGTGTGTGTGTGTGTGTGTGTGTGTGTGTGTGTGTGTGTGTGTGTGTGTGTGTGTGTGTGTGTGTATACATCTTCTTTATCCACTCATCTGTTGATGGACACTTAGGTTGCTTCCATATTTTGGCTATTGTAAATAATGCTGCTATGAACATTGAGGTGAATGTATCTTTTAGAATTACTATTTTCATTTTCTTAGGATATACACCCAGGAGTGGAATTGCTGAATCATGTGGTAGTTCTATTTTTAGTTTTTTGAGGAACCTCCATACTGCTTTCCGCAGTGGCTACACCAATTTACGTTCCCACCAACAGTGTTCCCTTTTCTCTGTATCCTCTCCAACATTTGTTATTTGTGGTCTTTTTGATGATAGCCATCCTGACAGGTGTGAGGTGATATCTCATTGTGGTTGTGATTTGCATTTATTTGATGATTAACAATGTTGCACATATTTTCATCTGCCAATTGGCCATCTGTATGTCTTCTTTGGGAAAATGTATTCGAGTATTATGGCCATTTTCAGTTTTTGTTTTTTTTTTTATGTTGAGTTGTATGAGCTGTTTATATATTTTGTCTATTAACCCCTTATTGGTCATATCATTTGCAAATGTTTTCTCCCATCCAGTATTGCCTTTTCATTTTGCCAATGGTGCCCTTTGTTATGCAAAAGCGCTTAAGTTTAATTACGTCCCATTTGTTCATTTTTGCTTTTGTTTCCTTTGTCTTAGGAGACAGATCCAAAAAAACCTTGCTACAGTTTATATCAAAGAGTATTCTGCCTATGTTTTCTTCTATGAGTTTTATGGTTTCTGGTCTTATATTTAGGTCTTTAATCCATTCTGAGTCTATTTTTGCATATAATGTCAGAAAATGTTCTGATTTCATTCTTTTACATGCAGCTGTCCAGTTTTCCAAGCACCACTTATTGAAGAGACTGTTTTTTCCTTTATTGTATATTCTTGCCTCCTTTGTCATAGGTTAATTGACCATTAGTGTATAGGTTTATTTCTGGGCTCTCTATTCTGTTCCACTGATTTGTGTCTGTTTTTGTGCCAGTCTCATACTGTTTTGATGACTGTAGCTTTGTAGTCCCTGAAGTCAGGGAGCATGATACTTCCAGCTCTGTTCTTCTTTCTCAAGATTGTTTTGGCTATTTGGGGCCCTGTGTGTTTCCATACAAATTTTAAAATAATTTGTTCCAGTTCTGTGAAAAATGTCACAGGTATTTTGATAGGGATTGCATTGAATCTGTAGATTATCTTGGATAGTAAAGTCATTTCAACAATATTAATTCTTCCAATCTATGAACATGGTATATCTTTCCATTTGTTTGTGTTGTCTTCAATTTCTTTAACTTCTAATCATTGCTTAATACTTGGATCAGGCACAACCTTTACCAGGAAAAATTCCTGACAAACCACCCCCTGTCCCATCCCTTGAGGAAGTTTAGGTGCTCCTTTTCTGTGCTTTCACACCCACAGCACTATGCTTATACTTTAGCCATACTATCTACGATGGACTCATCTAATTATGTTCCTCTATTTTATTCAAAGAGACTTCCATCTAGACTAGTGACTGACTCCTATTACATGCAGGTTCATTGTGTATTTATTACTAAAATAATGAATCAAAAGAGGAAAAACATCATACTTTCATCCCTAAAATATTTTAATGCCTGCCAGGAGGCACTGTCCTAGGCACTGGGTATACAAAGGTGAACACAGCAGACAAAATCCCTACTCTCATAGTCTTTTAATGTAACCTCTACTTATAATACAGAATAGAATTAAGAATATTGAACATTAGGTGTTCTAAGTTAGGTCACTGATTTGACAGAATGCATTAAAAATAATTGGACAATTTTAGGGGGTCAAAAATAAACTAATCAATGACACTCTTCCCTACTGGATAAAATCCATGGCTTGGTCTCAGCTTTAACTTTCCTCAGAAACCTATCCTCCCAGAACACCATGGGTCTCATTCATCAGCCATATTAAGTCACAGTCTACTCTTTTCACGTTTACCTGCATTGACCACACATTATATGCTTTCATTTTTCAGGCCTTTTTTATACCTACTGAACCTACTAACCATGTTTTAAGATAGTCTCCCCTCAAGCATCACTTCCTTTGACTGCCATATTCCAAGTACAGGTAATCTTTTGACCATTCAACATGAATTATGTTATTGTAAATATCTGAAGTGCTAAAATGGAAATTTCAGCTCAGATCATAATGCAATAGATATCAGAAATCTGTTAAAAGAGTATAAATATAACTATGAGTAGAGAGAATGGGCGGGAAAGGCTTTTCTTCTTGAAGGTGAGGAAAGTCTTTCTGTAGGGGTCACATTTAACCTTAAACCAGATGCGAAAATATGGAAGGCATCATTTTAGGCAACACAAAAAGTGAAACAGAAATAAGCTTGGTAAAGCTGAGGAAGAGAAAGAGAAAAATGGTTCAAGATGAGAGCAAAGGAGAGGGAGTTAGATCATAAAGAACCTATCAGACATAGTATGGAAGCAGAATTTTATTCAAATATTCTTGGATGCCACAGAAGGGTTTTAAATAGGACATATAAAATATGCTCAAACTCACTATTAATCAGGTAAATATGTGTTAAAACAAGATACCATTTTATAACCGTCATATTGACACATATTTAAAAGTTGGACAATAGCAAGTATGTGTGAGTAGGTAGAAATGCAAGTCATTACAATCACTTTGGGGAGTAATTTGGCAATAACTAATAAAGTTAAAGACATGTATACCCAGCAACTCTGCTCTTAGTGTATGAAAAAGAATAATGTTTCTCAAACAGCGGGTGTTGACCCACTAATGGAACATGAAAGCAGTGTTGTAGATCTGGAATAACACTTTTATAAATCAGAATCACATAGCAGAGAATAACAATATTATGGAACAAAGAATAACAAAGAATAGGAAATTATCTGAACACACTGAAACTAATCAAGGCAAGTTTTATTTCATGAAATTTCAGTTTCAATCATATAAATATGTATATAAACCAAAACAGAAAGGTTATAATGTTAAAAGTCTGTCTTAGGGCTTCCCTGGTGGCGCAGTGGTTGGGAATCTGCCTGCCGATGCAGGGGACACGGGTTCGAGCCCTGGTCTGGGAGGATCCCACATGCCGCGGAGCAACTGGGCCCTTGAGCCACAACTACTGAGCCCGCGCGTCTGGAGCCTGTGCTCCACAACAAGAGAGGCTGCGACAGTGAGAGGCCCGTGCACCGCGATGAAGAGTGGCCCCTGCTCACCGCAACTAGAGAAAGCCCTCGCACAGAAACGAAGACCCAACACAGTCAAAAATAAATAAATAAATAAATAAAATTAAAAAAAAAAAAGTCTGTCTTACTCTGGTTACATTAAAAAATGTTTGAAAATCACTGCCCTAGAGAAATTCTTATACGTGTGCACAGGGAGATGTCCAAAAAGGTTAATTACATTTTTTTTTGTATACAGTAAAAATTTGAAAACCATCTCAATGTTCATCAACAATGAAAGGAATGAATAAAATTATAATACAACCATATAATGGCAATGAAACTTAAAAACCACAGCCAAATAGATAAATCTCAAAAACAAGTCTGCAAGATTGCCAAAGTAATTCTGAAGAAAAAGAACAAAGCTGGAGGAATAACCCTCCCAGACTTCAGATAATACTACAAAGCTACAGTAATCAAAACAGCATGGTATTGGCACAAAAACAGACATATGGATCAATGGAATAGAATAAAGAGCCCAGAAATAAACCCACACACCTATGGTCAATTAATTTTTGACAAAGGAGGCAAGAATATACACTGGAGAAAAGACAGTCTCTTCATCAAGTGGTGCTGGGAAAGCTGGACAGCTACACATAAATCAATGAAGTTAGAACACTCCCTCACACCACATACAAAAATAAACCCAAAATGGCTTAAAGACTTAAATATAAGACATGACACCATAAAACTCCTAGAAGAGAACATAAGCAAAACCTTTTCTAACATAAATCACGGCAATGTCTTCTTAGGCCAGTCTTCTAAGGCAAAAGAAATTAAAGCTAAAGTAAACAAACGTGACCGAATCAAACTTACAAGCTTTTGAAGCAAAGGAAACCATAAACAAAATAAAAATACAACCTACAGAATGGGAGAAAATATTTGCAAATGATGCAACTGACAAGGGCTTAATTTTCAAAATATACAAACAGCCCTTACAGCTCAATATCAAAGAAACAAACAACCCAATCAAAAAACAGGCAGAATACCTAAATAGACATTTCTTCCAAAGAAGACATACAGATGGCCAACAGTCACATGAAAAGATGCTTAACATCACTAATTATTAGAGAAATGCAAATCAAAACTGCAATGAGCTATCACCTTTCACTGGTCAGAATGGCCATCATCAGAAAGTCTACAAATAATAAATGCTGGAGAGGGTGTGGAGAAAAGGGAACCCTCCTACACTGCTGGTGGGAGTGCAAATTGGTGTAGCCGCTATGGAGAACAGTATGGAGGTTCCTTAAAAAACTAAAAATAGTTACCATATGATCCAGCAATCCCATTCTTGGGCACATATCTGGAGAAAACTATAATTTGAAAAGATGCACGACTCCCAGTGTTCATAGCAGCACTGTTTATAATAGCCAAGACATGGAAGCAACTTAGGTGTCCATCAACAGATGAATGCATAAAAAAAATTGTGGTATATATATACAATGGACTACTACTCAGCCATAAAAAAAGTATGAAATACCTTCTGCAGAAACATGGACGGACCTTGAGATGATCATACTAAGTGAAGTAAGTCAGACAGAAAAAGGCAAATATCATATAATATCACTTATATGTAGAATCTTAAAAAAAATGATAACAAATGAACTTATTTACAATACAGAAACAGACTCATGGACATAGAAAATACACTTCTGGTTACCAAAGGGGAAAGCAGGTCGGGGGGGACGGGGCAGGGAATAAATTAGAAGTTTGGGATTAGCAGATACACACTACTATATATAAAACAGATAAACAACAAGGTCCTACTGCATAGCACAGGGAGCTATATTCAATATCTTGTAATAAACTATAATGGAAAAGAATCTGAAAAAGAATATATATACATATAGATAGATAGACAGATAACTGAATCACTTTGTTGTACACCAGAAACTAACACAACATTGTAAATCAACTGTTTCAAAAAAAAAAAAAAAAACCCAAAAAACAGAAAATGTCTTCGAGAAAAAAGCTACTTGATTCAAACAGTGTAATATTGGGTTGGCCAAAAAGTTCGTTTGGGTTTTTCCATAATATCTTACAGAAAAACTCAAACAAACTTTTTGGACAACCCAATACAATTTATATAATTAACAACAGGCAAGAAAAATTCTACATCTTGTTTAGCAATACATATACTGCAAAAATATAAACACATTCATGGAAATGGCATTCCTTAAACTGAAAATAGTGGTTATCTGTGAGGACAGAGGAGAAAGAAATAATGGCCAGGGGATTCAGGAGATTTCACTGTTTTTCATTGTTTATTCCTAAAACTGTGTGATTGATACATATATCTTCATTATATTATTCTCCATAACTTTTGTATGTTCAAAATATTTCCTAATATTCTTCTTGCCACGTGGAGAATATGTGCAGATATAGGTGAAAGCAGGGAGCCCACAAGAGGCCTTAGCAGTGGTTCAGAAGAGATGCAATGGAGGTCCAGGATCCAGGAAGCAGTACGCAAGATGGAGAGAAAAGGAGATACTGGACACAATTCGGAGGTAGAGTGAAAGGACTCGGTCATGAATTATATGGGGAAAGAGAATGGTGAGAAAAAGATAAAAGTCAAGAATGACTCCTGGTTTTCACCTTGAGTGGCTGTTGGGATAGTATTATTGACACAGGAAATACGGGGGAAGAAGTATATTTGGAGGGAAAAATCAAAGGCTTCAGTTTTGGATTTATTCAGTTTGAATTGTCTAGTCAGCACCAAGTGGAGATATATAAGTTTGCAAGTCAGGACTGAAAAACATAGATTTGGAAGTTACAGGCGTGTAAGCAAGACACTGCTCCTTACCATGCGTCAGCATCCTTGATGTACCAGGTTCTTCCAGTCATCACAAGAAGACATTTCATGTGCTTTGCATATTTGTTTTTGCCTTGAGCCTTAAGATTAAGTATTGCTTTTTATCTTCAGTCTTTGATCTTGAAGCTTCCAAACATACTTTAAGAATTCATCTGCTCATAAACTTTCTCCTTCTCAAGGAGTTCAGCAGCCAGCAGCAACACTATACTAACACTACTGGGCCCCTATTGATTGCTGTAAACCCTTGCGGAGCAGGAGCGCATTCTAAGTGAAAAGCACTCTACAAGGTGTCTTTGGGAATGGAGTTCTCTCCCATACTATCACCGCCTTCAGGGCATGACACATAATGGGAAAGAGAAGATACACCTAACAATAATCCTACAACACTGGACCTTTGTTAAGTATTTTGGAGTGCCTAGTGTACATCAGGTACCCTCTTAGATCTGGGGATACAACAGTGAGCTCAAAGCTTATTCTGTTTAGAGCCAGAAAGCAATTGAAAATAAAGTTACAACTCTGACAGCAAATAGAAAATGACTGAAAATAAGGAGTCTAATAATTAAAATAGTAGAAGATCCTCTAGATCAAGGTTAGCACACGTTTTCTAGAAATGTTCAGGTAGTAAATATTTTAGGCTTTATAGGCCATAAGATTTCTACTGCAATTACTCAATTATGGCATAGTACCACAAAAGCAGCCACAGACAGCACAAAAACAAAAAGCACCGCTGTGCAGAAATAAAATATTTTTACAGACACTGAAGTTTGTATTTCATGTAATTTCCATATTATGAAATATTGTTCTTCTTTTGATTTTTTTCAACCATTTAAAATGTAAAAAATATTCATAGCTCAAAGACCATACAAAAAATAGAATGTCAGCTGGATTGGGTCCATGGGATGTTGTTTGCATACCCCTGCTGTAGATCAACTTCACAATTCCATCTCACTATAAGGATAAGTTACATAATTTGCAAGACCTATTGCAAAACGAAAATGTGGGATGTTCAAAAATTAAGAATTTCAAGACAGCTACAGCTGAGCATTAAACTAAGTGTAGCACCCGCCTGGGCACAAGATCCTATGGGACTGCACAGCTCACATGACCATGAAGCCAGTTGTGTATTTCTATCTTAATTGCGTTTCTAGCTTCCTGGATCTAAATTGACAGACGTGGATAATATTTAATTATGTGCTTCTAACACCAAGGATTTATTTTAATTCTGCACTACTAGAACCTAACATAGTACCTGGCACATAGCAGGTGTTCAAACCAAAATTAGTAGGATGAACATAAAATGAATAAATGACTGCATGTGAAAGTTTTGTATATTTTGTTTCCTGAATCACACAGAAAAAACGATGGGCTCCTGTCACCTAAAGTTATAGTTCCCTTGAAAACCCACCCAGAGGTATAGAGATATGCATTTCTGGAATTTGCTTTTTAAAATAAGCTTAACTTTTTAATGCATCATTAAGCGCTCTTTCTCCAGCCTCATCTGTTTCTTCTCCCACCTGGTAGCTCACTCTCCAGGCAAAATAATCTGCTTAAGTTTCAGCTGTGCAAGTCCTCTCAGCTCCTGACCTTTTCGCATGCCGTCTCCCTTTTCCTGGAAAGACTTCCACCACCTCCACCAGGAAAAGCCTTAGTTTTCGTCAAAGCTCTGTTTATTTGCCATCTTGTCTGAGAAGCCTGTTCTCTAAATCTGCTCCCTACATGTTGCATGTTTTGGACGCCCCTACTGCATCTCCACAACCTCTTGTCCCTGTGACAGAGCTCTTATGAGGAAGGACTGTGACCTCTTCTTCCTTTGCCTCCTCCAATACAGCTGGGCCAGCTCCTTGGAAGCAGGGACCCTAGCACATTCATCTCTCTCTCTTAAGCACTTGGCATACAATAGGTGCTCAGCGGATAAATCAACAAGTGAATGAGTGCGGATTGCAAAGCAGCCTGGTAAAAATTTTCTGACCAGGTCTTTCAAAGGCTCATTTCCCTTAGACAATTAGAACCAAGACAAACAGCCTGCAGCCCTCCCCTCAGAAGAATGACAGCATACAAAGCTCTCTGGCATGGTATGCTCAGCAAGGAGTGCGGCCCATGTGGATGGTGAAGGTAGCTGTGGCCACCCAGTGGTCATTGTTACCATTCTCAGTAAAGCCTCAGCAAGTACAGTGGAAATGCTCTGCATTTGTGTTCCTCCCCTTTCATCACTTATTCATTCATTCAACAAATATTTATTAAATCCCAGGCGCTATTCTAGCACTGAATATGTCAGTGAGTCAAAAATGTCCCCTTTTTCATTAAGCCCACTCTCTAGTGGTGGAAATAGACAATAAGCGAGTAAGCACACAATATATGCCAGATGATAATAAGGACTAAGAAGCACAAAAAAGCACAGTGAGGGTGAGTGGGGACAGTCCAAATGTGGGTGGTCAGAGAAGGCTGCTCTGATTGGTGACAACTGAGCAGAGACCTGAAGTAAGTGTGAGAATGAGTCAGCAGCACTATCCCTGGGCAAAGGGAAAGACACCAGAGCCCTGGGGTATGTGGTAGATACAACAAGTGATCAGTGTGGCTGGAGAGCTGGAGGAAGGAGACTAGGGAGAGTGACAGAAAAGAGGTCAAAATCTAGTCAAGGCAGATCAGACCTAGGTGGTATTACGCTAAATGAAGTAAGTCAGACAGAGAAAGACAAAAAACGTGTGATTTTACTTATATGTGAAATCTATAAAACAAAACAAATGAACAGACGTAACAAAACAGAAACAGACTCACTGATACAGAAAAGAATCTGGTGGTCGCCAGAGGGGATAGGTGTGGTGAGATGAGTGAAATAGCTGAGCGGAATTAAGGGGCACAAACCTCCAGTTACAAAATAAATGAGTCACAGGGATGAAATGTACAGCATGGGGAATATAGTCAATAATACTGTAATAACTTTGCATGGTGACAGATGGTAACTAGACTTATCATGGCAATCACTGTGGAATGTATAGAAATATCCAATCTGTATTTTGTGCAGCAGGAACTAACATAGTGTTGAGGGTCAATTATATTTCAATAAAAACAAACAAACAAACAAAAACTTATTTCCATGAAGTATAATTCAGGTATCAATGAGGCTATTCTGTGACTGGCATTAAGGAAATCTCCTAGAAAAATCCTAGTATACATTGATTGTTATTGCCTAAAATAGACTATCATTAATATTGATAGTCTATTTATATTTAAGCAACTCCGCATTCAAATGTTAATCCTGCTGAGGGTCTGATCGCTGTCTCATTGTGTAGCCATACGAACTGAAAGAAATAATAATTTTGTACATCATAGAGGAAATATCTCACTCTGTAAGCAGAACACCTGAATTCAAATCCTACCTCTGTGACCTCCTTGCTTCATATTCTTAGGTAAGCTTCACATTCTTTCTTCTTTAGTTGTGTCATCTGTAGAAAGGGAATACTAATAATAGCATTGGGTGACTTGGAAGGTCGCTTTAATAAGCCTGGATCATAGTCGGCATTACATACATGTCTGGTATTATTAATTTTTATAATAATATATGATTGTATATTGAATTCTAAAAGTAGTATTTTATAAAAATTAAAAATAATCTAGTCATTTATTTTCAAATTGAAACTAATTGCATTTTACCTACTTCTAAATTTCCTAACCCCAAAACTAAATACAATCATCATCTTCTCTAGGAGACTGTTTCTCTACCCATAAATGAATAGTTTAAATGAATAAAATCTAAGTACTCTTAAGTCAACAATTTTATAATTTCAGTGACCAATCAAGATATCCCTATCCCCTTTCTTCATATGATTTGGGGGATTGAGGAAGTCTGTGGAGAGTTTAGGCTATCCCTGTATGTCCACATGCCCCATGTATCTCTGAGGAGGAGAATAAGGGAAGGGCTGAGTTTTGCGGTCTTAAAAGATCCAGCACAGTTTGAAAATGAGACAGTTTACAAAATTTGAGATCCCATGGTTACCCTTGTTCCTACAGATTTTCAAACTCATAGAAAGCTCAATAGCAGATTATGCTATAAAAATACAGTTTGAAAGTTAATTTTAATCCATTTTCTATTTCTTCCTTACATAGTGACCCTAGTAGATGTTGGATCAAGGGCACAGACAATCCTTTGTGCCTTTCTGCTAAGACTTTTTGAACCTGTGCAGGAGACATTGAGGGCACCTCTCAAAAGTCTAGCACTGACAACCTTACTCTGTTCCCAGAGTCCCAGAATGAGGCAAGAGTCAGAATTCACCTTAAAGCTAATGAATACCACTGCCTACTTGAAATTTTGTAAAATAATAATATAAATGACCCTCAACAGATTAGCATTTAGTAGTATGTTTGGCCTCAGAATCTTGTTGAGACACAATTTATAAGTGAGAGTTTATAAATTCATTCAGTGTCTTTTGTGGATTACCAACCATATTTTCAACACTGAAGAAAACATAGTTACAGAAAACAAAGAACAAGTAGAAAATATTTCTGCATATGTAACTCAAGAAGCAGTCATCAAGCTCCTACTCATTATCATGCACTGAAAGACATAGCACTCATTTTCACAGGTGATTAGAGAAAGGTTATCTGCATTATCTTGCTTTTTTTGTTTTCTTTTGATTTGCCTATATTGCCCACTAGAATAAAACCACCACAAGATCAAAGACCATGTTTAATCCATAACAGGCAGGAGTAGGAGTAATAAAGTTATGAAGTAATAAATTTGTATCAGAAGACAAGAAAACCTATTTGTTTATGAATTCTTTTTGGCTGTTTTCACTCTACAACAACTGAGTTTAGTAGTTGCAGTGAACACCATATAGCCCACAGACAGTAAGTAAAATACTTACTATCTGGCCATTTGCAAACAGTTTTTCAATCTTATGCCTAGCAAAAGATAGGTACTTAAGAACTTTGTTGGATGGATGAATGAATGACTTTATTTAATCTTCATGACATCTCAATTCCATATAATTTTTAAGTTGTAGAGCTGAGATCTGAACTGAGTTTAACAATTCCAAATCCATGCCCATTCCACTCTACCATATTTCCTTTCTAAAATAACTCCCATAAGTTTAACACTTTACCATTTATAAGATGTTGTTATTCTATTCTTACTTGGACTTACTGACAACTTTCTGAGAGGATTTATGTATGTATGTATGTATGTATGTATGTATGTATGTATTTATTTATCTATCTATCTATCTATTTATTTATTTATTTATTTATTTATGGATGAGAGTTTTTAAGTTTTGCCATTGTCATCCTCAGTTTTTAGCTGAGGAAAAAAGGCCCTGAAAGGCATAGTACTTTTTGTCCAGCGTCACTCAGCTGCAGTCTGGACAGAGAAGAAGGAGTCTGGACTGGCCCCCCAGGGCTGCCCTTTGCCTTTACCATGTTTAGAACCCTGTTTATCTTCATTTATCATCTGTGCTCCTGAAGGGTGTGAATTTATCTTATTTATACTTATATCCTCAATGCCTAACATAGTTTGTGACTCATGGTAGACATCCCATAAATGGTTGGTGAATGAATGTAATTCATCTTCCTCCTTCACAGAAGATATCTGAATCATGCAACAGTAACTTGTGCAAGATTGATGTAAGGGCAATCAGTATAAGGCTCAAAACCTGGCTGTATTCTAGTTCAGATTCCAACCTACACAGACTCTTATCCTTAATTCCACACTTATTATTTATGTAAGACAAGGCACATATCTAAGTAGATTATTTTCTGGTCCCAAAATACTCAAATCTTATATAGATCTCCCTACTAATGTCAAATGATTTCCCTTTGAGTTTCACATGCAACTTCTATTTCCTTTCTAAAAACTACCCACTAATAGATCTACATTGTTCTTAAATTATGCCACACCTTCCCTGAAGAAGCATGAGACATTCTTCAAAAATTAAGATGATATTAATGGATAAAATGTTTGTACAATTTTCCTTTTTTGACACCTACCATAGAGCTTGCAGGAAACATATGATTAATAGCATAAAAATTACTTCTATCTTTGGCTAACTAGTATCCAGTAATGAATCAACTCATCACAACTGAAGATAACGTGTACTCTTAGCATGTTCAAATTTCTTAAAGATGACATGATTGCAAGTGGCAATATTCCAAATCATGCAATATTTACACAGCAATGAAAACAGTTAAGACGCAACAGGCAAGTAGAGACAGCATTGCTCTGGACAGAAAAACAGACATGAGAAATGTGTGCTCAAAGATGAACAGATATATGGGTCCTTCATAAGAGCCTAAGACATCAAGTCTTCTATAGGAGTGACTGATTTAGAGCCCTTTCCTATTTCTGAGATGCAGCTGTCAAATGGTATTTCCTCTCAGTTTTGGATTACAGGATAAAAGCTAAAGTGAGAAATAGCTGCTCTGGACATTGGCCAAGTTTCACTTAATGCATTTCTCTTTCTCTCTCCCTCCCTCCTTTCCTGTATCCTCCTCTTCCCCCTTCCTCCTCTTCTCCTCTACCTTCTTCTTCCTCTCTCTCTTTCATTATCTCTACCTCTATCTCTCTTCTACTTTCTGTCCATCTGTCTGCCTCTTTAGATTTTTCCTGAACTTGTAGCTTTCATGATTCAAGGATGAAAAATTATATTATTAGTATATATTCAGGGATTCCTTTAAAATACTGTCAAGCATAGCAGTAATAAATAGTCAAATCCATGACAATTTCTACATAACCATTATTATATTTGAACAATGCATTGTTGCAGTGTCTAATCAATTTATACTCTAGGAACTGGTTCCAAGGTTCCACATCGAATTAATTTACAAAATCTGCACTGACTCAACTTCCTCTTCCTTCTAGATTCCATTATCACTGGACTGAAGTAATCAAACTACTATTTTGTAATAATAATCCTAATTTCTTACCAACACAGTTAATATAAGTAAACAGAAAGAGAACATTTGCAAACAGATGTCAGGAGGCTGTTATTTGTACAAAATCTAGCACAGAAGATACTGGATTTTCTTTGGTATAAGATGAACTGTGGAATTTATTATTTTAAAAATGCTTCCGGGACTTCCCTGGTGGCGCAGTTGTTAAGAATCCGCCTGCCAATACAGGGGACATGGGTTTGATCCCTGGTCCGGGAAGATCCCACATGCTGTGGAGCAACTAAACCCACGAGCCACAACTGCTGAGCCTGCATGTCACAGCTACTGAAGCCCGTGCGCTAAGAGCCTGTGCTCTGCAACAAGAGAAGCCACCGCAATGAGAAGCCTGCACACCGCAACGATGAGTAGCTCCGGCTCACTGCAACTAGAGAAAGCCCGTGTGTAGCAATGAAGACCCAACGCAGCCAAAACTAACTAAATAAATAAATAGAAATAAAAAATAAATAAATAAAAAATAAAAGTAAAAATAAAAATAAAAACGCTTCCAATTTGAAATAGCATAGCCTACATTTCTAGGATGCCAGGTATCAATTGCCTTGAATTCAATAAATATGGATTATTTAATATTTCTCCCACAGTTCTATGATTTAAGAAATTATTAATAGGAGAAGAAATGTACTACTGCATTTTACTATTCAAGTAAAAGATAGAAAAATAAGAGAGCATTTCTCTTAATGGTGTTTATCATTCCACAAAACCAGCTCATTCAGCCATACTCTTTCTTAAAAACAACGGACACTCTTGCATATATATTCTCCTATCTCCATCAGTCAGAGTTTCACAGTAGACCCCTTTAAATAGAAGAATTAACAAACAGGAATTGTATCTAGTTTTAGGTTTATTTAAACATTTAGAGTATTGCTATTACTGACATCTATCTCTTCCTGGAAGTCTCCAGTGTCCATAACTAACTATATAATGTATTTACTCATATTTACTTACCAAAGGCAAGGGGAATATAAATGGCTTTTTCGTGACAGTAAGCAGCTCTTCTCAGTAAAAGCTCATGCGCTAGAACTTTATGGACTGGCTCACTACTAAGCACCATGTCGGTGCTTCAGGAGAATTCCCTAAATCAGTCAGTGGTGTGAGCAGCCTGTAGTCAAGGGACATCTTGGCTAACTATTTGGTCCTGACATTTATTGATTTTCACTAGAAATCAGGCATATTTGGTTCCACTGGCAATTCACCCGTGGATGGTGTAGTTGTAGTGGTAACTGAAGTTGTGCCCATTGACTTTGTGGGCATATTGTTACCATTAAGTGTTACCATTTATGAAATGATGACTTCACTAAGCACCTCACATGTACTATCTCACTTAATCTTCCAACCACTAGAAAATTATAACCATTATCCCCATTTTACTGATAAGGAAACAGACAGAGTTTTAAGCTTCAAGGTCAAATACCTAATAAGTAACAGAGCTGCATCTTAAATCCACGTCTATTGAATTCTACAGTCTAATTTTCCCCCTAGTTCTTTACTGTAAATAAGATTTACTACATAAACAATTTTTTTTTTTAATGTTGGTTTTGTTGAATGAATGAATGAATAAAGCGCTGTATGTTTGGGGTTTTTTGGGTTTTTTTTGTTTTTTGTTTTTAACTTTGGGTTTATTTATTTATTTTTACTTATTTATTTATGGCTGTGTTGGGTCTTCGTTTCTGTGCAAGGGCTTTCTCTAGTTGCTGCAAGTGGGGGCCACTCTTCATCACAGTGCGCGGGCCTCTCATTATCGCGGCCTCTCCTGTTGCGGAGCACAGGCTCCAGACGCGCAGGCTCAGTAATTGTGGCTCACGGGCCTAGCTGCTCCGCAGCATGTGGGATCCTCCCAGACCAGGGCTCGAACCCGTGTCCCCTGCATTGGCAGGCAGATTCTCAACCACTGCGCCACCAGGGAAGCCCATAAACAATTATTAACATAGAAATAGAAATAAACTGGATATAACAGTTTTTTTTATAATGTAATTAAAATAGTTTTCCTTCTAACCTCATCCTTCATCTTGAGTTTATTAGAATTCTGCAGCAAAAACACTGCGCCTGGAATCAGATGAAATAAGTTCTGGCTTTGAAATTACCACCAACTTAACGTGTGATTTGGGGAAACCCATTTAACCTCTTTGGGTTTCAGTGTTGAGATCTACAAAATAACAGAATTGGATTATATCATCTTTAGGGTCACTTACTATTTTGAGTTTCTATAGCTGTCCACTGGTTGTTAAAGCCTTGTCTTTGTGAAAAGATACACTTTATCTCAACTGCAATGACCATGCTTTTTCTAATTAATGGGATCTTAAGAAGTGAGCTTCATCTTAAAAAATTGTTACTGCTGAGAAAATTAACCATCTGAACAGTCTAGCTATAAAGATGTGAAACTCTAGATGTTGTGCTCAATGCTTTCACATATGCCATATCAATTCTGAGATCTGTCACTTTATTCTTATTTTACAGAAAAAGAAAACTGAGGCCCTGTGAGGCAATGTTTCTTGTCTCAGGTTATGTAGTTAGTAAGGGTTACAACAGTGACTCAGACCCAGATCCCTCTCTGGAATCACAGACTGTCAGGAGTTAAAGGGGTTTTGGAGGTCACATAGTCTAATGTTCTGTCTAAAATTAAGTTAACATTGGGCTGCTGATTCCTGTGAAGTAATTTAGGATCTTTTTTCCTCGACATAGGTTTGAATGGTACACTAAGTCTCCCGTGGTTTGGATGAAAAGAGAGAAGGGCATAAAACACACTAGAAGATAAAAAAAGAAAGAAAAGAAAAGAAAACAGGTAAGATCCACCACAATGAAGGAAAAACCAAGTTTAACAGTTTAACACAGTGATTAGGAGCTCAAGCCTTGAAAACTGACTGGCCTGGGTTCAATCCTGACTCTGACACTTAATGGATATATGACAAGGCAAGGTACTTGAAACTCAATAAGCCTCAGTCTCCACATCCATGAATTAGGAATACAGTATCTACTTCATCATGGTACTATAAAGATGAAATGGGATAATCCATGTTAAACTGCTTAGCACAGTACCAGACACATACATTAAAGTGGGTTATAATTCTTATTTCTCAATGAACTATAGGGAAGAACATAAAACCACAGGCATTACTTAACTCTGATCTTCAAAGCTCCCAGCCTTTCTTCCCCACCCCCACTGTCATTGTAAAGAACTTGCATTTCACTGAAGACAAATTGTGTGCCTGGTTCAAAACCAGTCACTCTTGGTCTGAGTATCATTTGCCTTAACAGCAAAATCTTTAAGAAAAGACCAGCAAATATACTAGTACCAAGCCCCTATTGCAGAGCTTCAGTATTCAATATAAATCTCAGCCTGACTAACGACATCATCACAGACCAGGTAGTAACCTATGCAACCTCTAATCAACAATAAATATTTGGCAAGAACTGGAAATGTCAGCAAATCAGGAGGGAAGGAAGAGCCTGAGGTAAGAAAAGTGCTTCAGTCTCAAATATGATCAAGATGGATGGTTAGCGATAGGGTTGTGCCAGAAACTAGTAGCATGGATGATTTGTCTTGGAAGAGCTTGTCTAAAACAATAATTCTTGTTTATGTGCGATTTTTACAGTACTTTCCTTGGAAAACATGAAGGTTCTCAGCACAGTACCTCAAGTTCTTCCAAGGAACAATTATAATAAATACTTGTAAGGCTCCCACAAGTTTGGCGAGAAGGGGAACAATCAGAGAACAACAAGGACAATGTGCAGCAAAGGGAGAATTGCATGGGAACAATAAACGCAGATGTGTGGAGGCAGAACGAGGAAATCAGGCTAGTGGTACTGACTTTTCCTCTCACTCCAGAAAGGGCCTGGTTATTTCCACATTCTCCCTTCCAAACTTCTTCCTGTCACCTTTCCTTTTATACCTCAAATTATAAGTGTCTGGAGGGTGGGGAACACCTGTCTAACCACAGAAACTCAGTAAACTCTTGTTCCGTGAATGATTGAAATCTGAGTGATCTCTGAAGTGTAGAAGTACCTATATCTACAACTCTATATTTTCTTCCTCCTTAAACTTCATAATTATCATGTTGTACAAGTTAACATGGCTAAGCCTTATTGTCTTTTTTTTTTTCCTAGGAGTGTAAACAACGAAACAATGTGGTCATGAATCTTTTCCACTTGTGCAGGGTGGGAGGCTGTAGAACCAACTTCTGTGCTGCTAATGGTCTCAGTGCCCTTGGGCTCAATATTCAATCCTTCTTATCATCACTACAAAGCAACCTGATTAAAGTTTGACAGGGAATACATGATCTTATGCCCCTTTCAGTCTAAAGATTCTGCTAAGCCCTTTGCATTATTTGGTTGACTATTTTTTACCTGTGAAATTTGCATAAAACTATACCTAAGACACTTTTTTAGAAAGTAATCCAGCCCAGAGTCTAAAATGAAAACAAATACTACAGGCAAGATGTTGCAAAAGAGTCACTAAACAAGGAGTTAAGACATCAGAGTTCTAGTTATGTCTCACCTTTAACTTGTCATGAGATGTTGGACACACTATTCACCTTTTCTGGGCCTCTTTTTCCCCATTGGTAGGTTGAAAGGGTTAGTATAGGATAACCTCAAAAAGTTATTCACAGCCCTAGCAGTGAAAAAAGTCTGGTAATAATTTAATATGGGACCAAATTTATACAATGAACAAATACTATGTTCCTGAATATAAAAGCACAGAATGTGTGCTACTTAAAATGAACCACTACAAAAAAGATTTAATTTTTATAAGCTAGGCAAAGAGATGCCTAATGAAGTAACTTTACCAGGGAAGAAAATGAAAATGAATTTGGAGCTGAAGAAATAAATGAGGAAGGAAAAGATCTTGGTGACTTTCCAAAACTAAACCTAAGCCAAGTTGTTCAATGAAAATTTAGCAATATTTATTCAAGAAAAAACTACAGGATTTGAACAAGTTGTTCTAATTTTAATATCAAATGGAGGCTTAAAATGGAAATTAATGTACTTACTCCCACAAGATTAAGAAATTTAAAAAATTATAATTTCAAGCAAAACAGTAGTAAGTAAATTACAGAAGTAGTTTTGTTATATATGACTAAGAAACTGGTAAGCATAATACATATATTAGAATTTCATATTACATATATTAGAATTAGAATTTTATATTTTCTTATAAAGCAATCTGAAAATATAACATATGTTTGATTTCCAAAAAAACGAACCATTTAAGCATTTCTATAATGTTCTTGGTAAAATGCACATTAAATAGTGTTCTTGGATTGCCTTGAAAATCTAATCAACCTTCATGTAACACTGAATTCATGGGAAAACATTTTAGTTTCTAAATAAAACAGAACTTAAAGCAAATTATCTGCTTATGGCCCATTTTTAAGTTGAACGCTCTAAATATCAGAGAATAGTGGTATCCTATAAATACACAGAAAGGATTCACCTAGGGCATAACAAACTCCCTTATCCTGTGTAATTCCTTAGATTACCAGTCTCACACTTCCCCCTTCACCTACCGGCACACCAGGTACAACATAAAACAGGAGAGCCTGCACTTCCGTTTTGTTCACTGTTTTAGTTCTAAATCACTCTCTCAGTCCCTTTCTTGCAGCTGATTTCATACCGCCTTCCAACAACTGTCTACTAAACTTGCTGCCCATTTTCATCATCCTTACCTTACCTGCTGAATCTGTCACTTACCACCACTTTCCTAGCTTCAACCTTGGTTTCTTTCAACAACACTGCTCTCTTTATATGATTCCTCTGGCCACCTTGAACAAGCATCCATAAGAAGTCCACTTGGCCCCAAGACCTCCTGCTCCAGTGTACTCTACAGACAGGGCCACCATTAACTCTGCCCAGCCCATCAGAGGAAAGCACGACCAACATTTCTATAATATTTTAATAGGTGACTGAGCATATAGAAATAAGAGCTTATTCATTTGGAATAATCAGAAATGATTGTTCACTTGATCAATAAATAATTATTAAGCACCTGTTATATATCAAGCACTGTGCCAGGCACTGGAATCCAATGGTAAACGAGATATATTCCATGACCACGGATACTTTAAAATCTAGTGGGGATAAACTTTTGACAAGTAATTTTAAGGGAGATGAAAGTAATAAAGTAGAGGTGCTACTTTATTTTATTTTATAAAATATATTTTTATACATTTTAAATGTATAAAAATAAGGAGGCCTAGCTTATGCTGAGATGTCAAAGAAATCTGGGAGGAAGTCAGGAAAAGGTCCTTATAAATTATTCCATCTAAACCCTCAACTTACAAATAAAAGCATTTTGAGCTGGAAAGAGGAAATGACCTGTTTGCCCCATGAATGAAAGACTAAAAGGGTAATGGCTAACTATATACACTTATCTCTCTATCTTCCCACCTACTCTCCAAATGGAACTTTCCAAAACAAGTAACAGGTTAAAAAGACTGCATTTGGGGTCTTCCCTGGTGGCGCAGTGGTTAAGAATCCGCCTGCCAATGCAGGGGACACGGGTTCAAGCCCTGGTCTAGGAAGATTCCACATGCCGCGGAGCAACTGGGCCCGTGAGCCACAACTACTGAGCCTGAGCGTCTGGAGCCTGTGCTCCGCAACAAGAGGCCGCGACAGTGAGAGGCCCGCGCACCGCGATAAAGAGTGGCCCCCGCTCTCCACAACTAGAGAAAGCCCTCGCACAGAAACGAAGACCCAACACAGCTAAAAATAAATAAATAAATAAATTAAAAAAAAAAAAAAAGACTGCATTATACAGACAGGTGCCCAGTAGGTAAGCAATTAAAATTGTTACGGTAAACGAATCTTTAGCAACATTTAATTCAACTCATTGAAAATATTATAAGTAAAAATAGAAAGTATGAGGTAAAACAATGTTATTATACACTGACAACACAAGTATTCCTTCTGGCAATTTCAATTCAGCTCATCTTTAAGGCTCTAAGAAGCCTTTGTCAGGCCACAGGGAGCTCCTCAGAACTCCTGGCACATTGGACCATCTGCTCCACTCCTACTGCACTAATGCTTATTATGCACATTTCCATCTTTTCATTTGTACACTCTTTCAAGCTTGAGTACAACAGAAACTACAAATCAAAGCATTGTGCATAACCTTTAGTACTAAACAGGAATCTAGGAATCATATGCATGGTAGGCAGAAATCTAAAATAGCCCTCTAAGATTCTCACCCTCTTGTATACACACCACGTTGGACAGAACCATTGCATGTGATGGGAGAAGAGAATTTTTACAGATAATTAAGAACCTTAATCAGTTGACTTTGAATCAATCAAAAGGAAGATTGTACTGGATAGCCCTGACCTAATCAGATTAGCTCTTTACAAAAGACTAGAAATTTCAGAGATTCTCATGCTGAGTTTGAAGGGGCCACCACGAATTCTACACCTGCAAGGAAATGAATTCTGCCAAAAATCATGAGCTTGGAAGAGAACTCTTAACCTCAGATGAGACTGCTGTTTCAACCAGCACCCTAACTGCAGCTTGTGAGGCTCTGAGCAGGGGACCCAGCTAAACTATGCCCACACTACTGAGTCATAAAAACCAAGATAATAAATGGGTGTTGTTTTAAGCCACTAAGTTCGTGGTGCTTTGGTGTGCAGCAATAGAAAACTAATGTAATTATCTGTGCTGACTGTGCTACTTGTGCAAGAGGGTCTGGAAAGAGGGAAGTGCTTCCTCCAAGCACAAAGTGACAAATAGCGAGTGTATCAGTCAGCCCGGGCTGCCATAACAAAATACCACAGGCTGGGTGACTTAAACAATAGAAGTATATTTTCTCACTTTTCTGGAGGCTGGAAGTCCAAGATCAAGGTTCCAGCAGGGTAGGTTTCTGGTGAGGCCTCGCTCAGCTTGCAAATTGTTACCTACTCTCTTATGTCCTTGCATGGTCTTCCCTCCACACACATGAGGGGAGAGAGAGAAATAGAGATTGCACGTGCTCTGGTGTTTCTTCCTCTTCTTAGAAGGAAACCAGTCCTATCAGATTAGGGTCGCATCTTTATGACTTCGTCTAATCTTAATTACCCTTTTAAAGGCTCCTTCTCCAAATACAGTAATGGGGGAGGGAGTTAGGGCTTCAACAGATGAATTTTGGGGGAACACAGTTCAATCCATAACAAATAGGTAAAGCAGATGGCAGAGGCATAAATGGGTGACAGTGGAAAAAGAGGAAAAAGGATGCAGCCTGGAAAATCTATGAAGGAATAATTGCAAGGGCCTGATGCTTACTTGGATATTGAAGATGACGGAGCAATACAAACTGAAGCAAAGTTTTCAGTTTTGGGGAGATCCACCAAAAGGGATGCAACCACAAAAAAGAAACCGTCATTCCTTAGGGGACCATTGTCCTTTTGTTTTGGAGGGAAGTATCAGGAAAAGAGGGATGGAAATAAGGCAAGGAATTTTGTTGAAATTAAGGAATCAGCAAGTCATATAAACAGTTGTATCTACTAGAAAACAAGAAATACAGGCTAAAAAAGTAAATAATAGGTTCACATTTTAGCAAAAAGAATTATTGAAATGTAAATGGTTATAGAATTGTTACAATTGAGGTTGAAATTAGTGAAAAACTTATGGATTTTTTTCTATTTTTTAAAATATAACTATATTTTTGTTTCCTAATAATCAACCCATTTTATTTTGTTTGATACAGTTGAGTGTGGAAAAGTGATCAACTATAATTTTATTGAAACTTGAAGTATTTCATATAGCAGTTCTAAAGCATGTTTGTAAGACATAAACCTCATGAGGCAATCTGTGATTACAGAGTTCTGTGGGGTGATCAAAAAGGGTATAAACTCTAAGTCTCTACCAGAGATCCGTAATGCCCACTACTTATGAATGATTCTGAGATCAGTAAGGATAGTCTAGAGCACTGGCTCCCAAATTTGTTTGCACAGTAACATCACTGAGGGGTATTTATAAAAATGCAGATTATCAGGGCTCACCCTAGGCTTACTGAGTTAGATCTTGGAGTTGGGCCTGGATCCTTCTAAATGTGAATCATCCTCAGACAAATCTGATGCATGACTAGAGTATTGGTCTAGAACAGCCTGGCAAGATACTTCATGGTAACCCTGTGTTTTATCCTTCTGTCATCATGATTGATTAAGTAATTTCTACTAGAGGCTGCTACTAGCCTCATTCAACAAAGGAGGAAACTAAAGTTTAAAAGAAGTGGCCCTTCCCATTTACTGGTATAAATGGTGGAGCATAATCCAAGACTGTCCAACTACAGTATGTCCAATGTGCCCTTTCCACTAGACTAAGCTTCCTTATAGTGTCTAAGAAACCTCACATTTCATTCAGAAATGTCTGAATGCATTCAGTGAATATTTTCTTAGTATTTACATATTCAGCTGCACTACGTAAAAAGATGAGAAAGCACAGCAGCCCCAGCAAATACAGTGGGAGAGAGGCAGAAGGAGGGGCCACTGTTTTCCAGTCGGATGGCATGCTACACCGGACAGTTTTCAGGACCACAAGCGTGAAGGAAGAATGGGTTATCCTGAGTGTCAGGAGCCTGCAGAACGCTGTGTCCTGAGGAGTCCTCTCTGAAGAAGTGGGTCGGTTCCCTGTGAGCAGCTCCCAGTGACACCTCCTTGTCCTTTGTCTCGCACTTTTTTGACTTGCATTCCAATCTGTTGCAAATGCATTGTAACCATCCCTCCTGCTGCCTTTTCAGATCTCATTCCTAGTAGGGGTAACCACTGACTACAGGAGGTGCCTGTTTTCTAACTATGTCACCTACTGATCTCTTCTCTGTAAATTCATGCTTAATCACCTGCTACTCAGTGAAATGTTGAATTGTTCAAATAAACATTGCTGGGAGAACTAAGATCAACAGTTTAGGCCTGTGTGTTAGCAGTCACCTCTAAAAGGGAGTGGGGAGGCCCAGGCTTCTGGCCCAAGATCTATGATTACTATACCTGAAAATCCACTGCTTTCCCACATCTGATACCCGGATGGGTTAGGTACTTCCTCTTTGGAAGTTCATTTTCTCACAGTTCTGGAAGCTGATTGCCCAAGATCAAGGTGTTCGCAGTGTTGGTTCCTTCTGAGGCCTCTCTCCTTGGCTTTTGGATGGTCATCTTCTCCCTGTGTCTTCACATCGTCTTCCCTCTGTGTCTATGTCCCAATCTCTGCTTCTTATAAGGACACCAGTCATACTCAGTTAGGGCTCACCAATATGACCTCATTTTACATTAATTACCTCTTTAAAGGTCCTATCTCCAAATACAGGCCCTATTTCACATGCTGAGGTACTGGAGGTTAGGACTTTAACATATGAATGGAGCACAGGACACAATTCAGCCTAGCACCCTGTGAAATAAGCACTTTTGTCCTGTTAGACCACATTTTTCTGTCCATGAGGAATCTCAGAATTCTAAGTGGGGAGAATCATCTCCCTGAAGTATGCTATCATCCCTTTGTAAGAGGTGAATGTTCTCTCAGATGACTAATGGGGCCTGGAAGGACAAGCTCCGAAGAAGGCAGAGACAGACTGATGAAGTTTAATAAAGCTCACACATCAGGGCCTGCTATTGTAAGTTCTGGGAGCCATAGTGTTCTGGCAGGAAAGGAAAAGCAAGGCCACAACCAGGAAGGATTTCTAGATAAGCATTCCAGATAAATTGGCAAAGAGATTTCAAAAAAAGACATCTGGATCTCCAAGTCACCAGTAATTTGTTGTGATTTTGTTTCATGTTCTTAATAAACATTTACTTTCACACCTAATTTTATATTCAAATTTTTGTGTTTTTTTCTCTTAAGCTTCAGACTCCCCCAAAAAACTAGAGCTGCCCCGTGGAAGATTTGAAACATGAAATTCTTTCACACAGCTCAGACATTGAAATTGTCTCTGGAATTCCACAAGATTGAGACAGAGCTGACAGAACCCACACACTGCTACTGTCTACTCTTCATGAAACTTAGCTATCTTTGAAGGATTCAGTCCTGGACTGCTACCCATGCTAAAAAATTCCACAGTAGAGAAAGAGAAAAAGGCTTTCATCGGCAAATAGTTAGAAAGTCTATATACTAATTCTAAAATCATCTTTAACAGAACTAAGAGGTTCCTTTTCCCAGCAACCTAATTCCCATCTCACCCAAAACCATGTCCTTGTAATCAGATCAAGGTGACATACTGAGGACCACACAATTCATGTTTACCAGAGTTTTTATGTCCCGTACCAACTAATAATCCCAGCCACACAGCTACAACATGTCCCATGCCAGCTGCCAAGCTTAAAGGCCCAAAACTGCGAGACCTATGCAAAGAAAGTTGTAATGCCTTACGCCAGTGCTAGCGGTACTCAAAACCTCATTCTCCTCGTGTTATTTTCAGCTCTAAATTCCAGTCCCTCTAACTATGGCTCAACTCTTTCTGGCCAATGAGCTTATATTTGGAGTTTTAATTTGTGATAGTAATACTTTTGTCACCAGTTTGAGTTTGGGACTAGTTGAGAATTAGACATAGCTATCAGAGAGACCAAACATCAGATGTGTTACTTAAAATAACTAGATAAGAGGATATGAATTAAATGAAAACTCACAGGGAACTTTCTAATATTTCCTCCAAACTTCAGTTTACCCAAAAGCAGAGCGGACGACTGGAGACATGCCCAGCTGGCCAGAGTTCCCTGGTAATCTGACCTCATGGTGAAGAGAAGACCCAGAGGTACCCTCTATGCCACAGCCACATCTGAAAGAAAGTGAATCTAGGAGAAGCTGAACCAAACCGCTCGCTTCGAAACTCACCCATTAGATAAGTCATGCCTATCCCTGTGGAAAGGAGTACGTAGAGGTAGGAGGGCAAAAAACTCCAGGAGATGTCCCTCTGGCCAGAACACTGAAACATAAAGCTCAGGGAGTGTGGGTTTCCATCTAACAGCACTGGCAACAAATAGCTCAAGTCTTGAAAATGTTTTGATCTAAAGATCCAGTAAAGGCATTTCCAGAAATATGTCCAAAGAAAATAATCAGTGATACAAATAAGCAGTTATGTATCAATATCCTCATTTTAACAGTAGAGCAGGAAAAGAAATCAAGGCAATAAGGAAAAAGAATAGTATGTCTCTACTAAATGTTTTCTAAATGCTTTTAATGAAATCAAAAGGTATTCGTGTTATTACGGGGAATTTTTATTTTTATTTATTTATTTATTTACTTATGGCTGTGTTGGGTCTTCGTTTCTGTGCGAGGGCTTCCTCCAGTTGCGGCAAGCGGGGGCCACTCTTCATCGCGGTGCGCGGGCCTGTCACTATCGCGGCCTCTCTTGTTGCGGAGCACAGGCTCCAGACGCGCAGGCTCAGCAATTGTGGCTCACGGGCCCAGTTGCTCCGTGGCATGTGGGATCCTCCCGGACCAGGGCTCGAACCCGCGTCCCCTGCATTGGCAGGCAGATTCTCAACCGCTGCGCCACCAGGGAAGCCCGGGAATTTTTAAAAGGCAGCAAAATTTTATTACAACAAAATCCCAAAATGCTTTTTCTAAGTATTTCCACAAAAATCTAAAATAGATAACATTACAGGTATATTTTTTTCCTATTATGTATTTTCTAAATGTTCTACAAGGAACATATATTATTAATAAAATCAGGATAAGATTATTTGTTTCAATCTTCCCAGCATATCCAATCCATGATTTACTATGTATACTAATTTCATAAAAAAAGAATTTTATATTTAGGTATCACTCTTCTCATGAGCTAAACAAAAACAAACTTAAACCTGTATAGCATATTACCATATAGGGAACAAATGAAAATTCCTATCTGTGTGGATATTCCCATTATTTCCACAATATAAAACAGAAAATACATATTTTATCCTATTGCTGTAATTTACCTAAAAAATGGGGACAAATATCTAATATACCTATTGATTTTAGTGAAACTAATCCATGAACAAATAAATTAGTTTCTGTGAATAACAGCAATATCATCTTTTAATTATTCATGACTAGGGTTGCCAGATAAAATATAGTATGTTCAATCAAATTTGAATTTATGATAAACAATTTTTTATTCTAAGTATGTCCTTTGCAATATTTGAGAGGGTCCATGCAATATTTGGAACATACTTATACTAAGAAATCATTAACTGTTTATCTGAAATACCAATTTAATTGGCCACCCTGAATTTTTATTTGCTCAATCTGACAACCCTATTTATGATATCATTTCAGAAAGCCACATTCTCTGCTCTGAATATTCATTACTCTAGCTCCAGCAGGGGCTAAACAATTGAAATAACTGGAAAACAATTCATCAAGCTAAAACTAGAACTTTCTAACTCAGAGGGAAACACTCCCCAAGGAGGACACCTGAAGAGATTCCAAGCTTGTGAATCTTGCTGTGTACGCCACTCAATAATTGCCTTTGCACACCTCTCTCTCTCCCCATCCCTGATGAACGGTCCCAGAAAAAACAAGAGCAGCAGGGAATCCAAGTGCCCTCATTTCCAAACGAATTCTAAGTGAAATATGTGGGAGCCCAGCAATCCTTCCCTGACTCTCAGAGCCACCCAGCCACACAGCTGAAGAGCACGACAGCTGCGGGAGGGAGCGTGGGGCTGCACGAGCGGTGGGTCCTCTCTGACGCCCCGAAAGCAGGAAGCCAGGGATCGCCACTGGAATAACTGTTACCACGGGAAGAAACAAGGAAGAAGTTGTCTGGCTTCTTTCTTCTTACCCCTAAGATGCTTATCTCACATTGTGATCACAGAAAGATGAAGGCTGGGCAAGGACAAGAAGGACACTTGGACAACTGCTGTCATTATCCTGCGGCTATTATCCAATGGCTATTATTCCATTGTTGTATGAACAATAAAGATATAGACCAAAAGATGCAGGATTCAAACCCCCTGGTTTGGGGTTTCCCTAGTGGCTCAGTGGTTAAGAATCCGCCTGCCAATGCAGGGGACTCGGGCTCGAGCCCTGGTCCGGGAGGATCCCACATGCCGCGGAGCAATTAAGCCCGTGCGCCACAACTACTGAGCCTGCACTGTAGAGCCCACGAGCCACAACTACTGAAGCCCGCGAGCCTAGAGCCCGTGCTCTGCAACAAGAGAAGCCACCACAATAAGAAGCCCACGCACCGCAACGAAGAGTAGCCCCAGCTCGCAGCAACTAGAGAAAGCCCATGCGCAGCAACGAAGACCCAACGCAGCCAAAAATAAATAAATAAAATAAATAAATTTTTTGAAAAAAAAAACCAAACAAACCCTGGCTCACATTTAGGTGAGACCTCATCCTCCAGAAGATTTTGGTAGCCAGATGGCTCTCTGGATCCTTCATTAAGTACTGAGCTCAAGCCTCAAAAGATACCTACTCACTGTTTGGTGCAGTTGTTTAAAAGGAAGATCAGCAACAATACTGAAGTCTGAAAACCAGATCAGTGGGAATAAGAAGCAATCCAGCAGAGGGCCTCAAAAGAGGACATGTTCACTGTCTGACCTTTTAACCAGATGACCCACCATGCCAAAAGAGACTCGCAAGGGCAGGTCCAGGTTCCTCCCGGAATAACCTCCCCTCCCCCTGCAATTCATCAAGACACGCCCATCCCAGCAAAGAGGTTTTATAACCTAGTAGAGGAAGTGACAAGTAGATAGCATCAGGGTTAATGCCTGTTGTTCAATCACAAAAATGGCCCTAAGACTCAAGCTGATGAATTATACATTCATCACCCTGCAATCATACATTTACTCACCCTGCAACTGTCCTCTTCACCTGCCATGGTCCTGCACACACAAAGTGAGGATAAGCACCATTGTCCAACAGCTTGAAATCTATACGATTAGCCCAACGCTGACTGGATACAAACCGAAACAGAAATGATGCCTTTTGTATTCTAATTTTTGCAACTTAAATATCATTTGCTTTCAAAACTATTCCAGTATTTATTTTTTGTCTGCATTTTGCTGAAAAGCCAATGCTTTCCTGGTGTGCGGTAAGCGTATTTTCTTTTAGCCCCACCCTTTGCGACACTAAATACTTAAGTTATGTGTCACTTGCCTTAAGAGCCTGAGGAACCCTGCTTCTAGTCCTCTTCACCCAGCCTAGCTTCTCAATTGAAGTTTCCTTACCTACCTAGGCTGATTGTCTCCACATGTCCTGTGGCTGGAAGTTTTCATTCAGCCAGCCCTGTAGTATACACAAAGCAGCAGAGACCTGGAAGAAATGACTCCTAGTCATTAGGAATAAGTTCTATTCCCATTTTTCCAAGCTTTTTTTTAACTGATACTGGTAATGAAAGGCATCTGAAAATATTCCAAAAATTGAAATGCACTGTCTTCATCAACAAAATACTTCTGATAACTGTTTGCAAAGCGAGTCTGCTGTTAGAGAACCTAAAAGTCTGGGCTCTCCACGGACACGGGCATCCAACAGTGTGCTCCTTCCTCGTTGAATCCATGAGGGTGTGAAGTGGGAAAGGATTTTTAATACATCCTGGCTACCACTCTGTCTTATGAGAGGACAGCATCTAAACTAAGATGACTCTGTCAGGCTGCTTTCCCCTCACAGAAATAAAAACTGGGTTTATCTCCTGGGTATCTTCATCAGGAGAGTAAAACTCAATTGCTGTGCATCAAAAAGGACCACCTCGGGCTTCCCTGGTGGCACAGTGGTTGAGAATCTGCCTGCCAATGCAGGGGACACGGGTTCGAGCCCTGGTCTGGGAAGATCCCACATGCTGCGGAGCAACTAGGCCCGTGAACCACAATTACTGAGCCTGCGCGTCTGGAGCCTGTGCTCCGCAACAAGAGAGGCCGCGACAGTGAGAGGCCCGCACACTGCGATGAAGAGTGGCCCCCACTTGCCACAACTGGAGAAAGCCCTCGCACAGAGACGAAGACCCAACACAGCCGTAAATAAATAAATAAATAAATAATAAAAAAGACAAAAAGAAAAAAAAGGACCACCTCCCCACTTTGATACAATGTTGGGATGGGGAGTTGTCAAGAGGCAGAAAGTCTGGTTGAGTGCCAAGGCTTCTGTTTGCTAGAAGTACTATAAGGAACAGTGCATAAGGCCTGGTGTCAGCGCAAGCTTCCTCATCTATAACATAGGAATGAAACCCTGCCTCCTAGGCCTATTGTAGGAAATGAATGAGATAATTTGAGCAAAAATATTCTACAACATGGATGGACCTAGAGATTGTCACACTGAGTGAAGTAAGTCAGACAGAGAAAGACAAATATCATTTGATATCGCTTACACGTGGAATCTAAAAAACGGTACAAATGAACTTACCTACAAAACAGAAATAGAGGTACAGATGTAGAAAATAAACTTCTGGTTACCAGGGGGCAAGTGGCGGGGGAGGGATAAATTGGAAGATTGGGATTGACATATACACACTACTATATATAAAACAGATAACTAATAAGGACCTACTATATAGCACAGGGAACTCTATTCAATACTCTGTAATGGCCTATATGGGAAAAGAATCTTAAAAAGAGTGTATATATGTATACGTATAACTGATTCACTTTGTTGTACACCTGAAACTAACACAACATGGTAAATCAACTATACGCCAATAAAATTTTTTTAAATTCTACAAATTGTAACGACCCTGATAAAAGCAAGTTCATAGCATGTGAGTTGTAGTTACAGAGGAGAATGTCTCTAGAGGATTCCTCTCAAAGCACAGGCAGAAATCATGATTTGAAAATAATGCTTTTATTTTAATATATGTGTTTTAAACAATGTATATCTGCACCAAACAGATATGTAACCCTGGAAAAAAAAAAATAGCATGCTGGTATTTTCAGTTTGTTTATTTTAGACCACTTACAGAATAGCACAGTTTTTCTCTCTCTCTAAAAGCCTTTCCTAATCAATAATGTGTTTAACCTCAACTTTAAGGAGGTATTTAAATTAGCACATGATTCTCAAGTTCTTTCTTCCCAGAGCAGTTCCACAGAGTAACTTTCTAAATATTGCTTTTGTCTGGGCCAAATCATCTTGCAATGCCAGAAATACATTACTGCAAAGTTGCATTATAAGACAGCACCATCATAACAAAATGGGGAAAACCAGAGCAGTTTTTATTAATAACAGCAGAACCTAATTTCATGGGTTTTAATTTACCATTATTATATTTTACAATGACATTATCCAGATATAAATTGTTATGATGAGAAGCTATTCACTAGGGACAGAAAAAAAAAGTTAGAACTCTGCTTTTAAAATAAGACTTTGCATATATCAGTGAAGGACACACTAATAAAGATTGGTCTGGAACATTTCTCTTTATGACGATTGACTTATCAGCAATAGTTACTGCAGCAGAATTGGAAATTACATAATTGCCAGAAACTGTAGATATTTGACTTGGCAAGAACCCTAGGTTTATCTGATTTATTTTTGTAAGAATTGGGCCCCGTGGATATTTAGAAATGTTTAATGAAAGAACAGTAGAATATAAATGAAACAAGCAAAAATCCTCTTTTCAAAGGCTGAATTTAACTCCATCATCACTGTTGTGATAACACAAATAAACCAAAGACAAACCTTTGGTGATGGCGTTGGGGAAAATTAAAACATTATGAGCTACTAACATCTGGACATTTTCTCCCTCTTCAAAATCATTCTCGTCCATTCTCTGCCTACTATTTATCAGTGGGCACTGCATAATGTGACACCGAGCCTCGGAACATATGCACAGTAAAGAGAGAACAAAACCCGAAGGGCCACATTCATGTACGTTCTGACTTCTGTCTGCACTCAGGGAGAAGGCCATCCATTGTTGAGAAAAACAGAGAGACAGAGAGAGAGAAAGAGACAAGAGTTTTACTAACCCCAGATTCTGTTCTCCTGCCTTTGGACCTCCAATGCCTGGTATAAAGCTTGTTACAAAGCTGATTGTCAATAAGTGTTTTGTTGTTGAACTGAAGCAAATGAGAAAGATAGACTAAGAGAAAATAAAATAAAATAAAGCAGCTAGATATGGTAAGAAGAGACAGCCTGCAAAGATCTGGTTTCTATTCCTGGTTGCATCATCAACTGGCTTTATGATCTTAGGTTAAGTCCTTTCTTCTTTCTAGACCTTGGTTTCCTCATCTATAAAATGAGTCCATTTTTCTTGATGGTATCTGAAATATCATCCACTCCATTAACCCCTAGTTCAGAAGGTTCCTGTCAGAAGTGATGAGGGTGGGAACTAGACAATGATGGTGAGGATGGTACAGATTCAAGAGATGTTATGATGTTGATGCTGAAGAACTCAGTGCCCAAATGAATGGCAGGATGGCAGAGCTAGGAGAGGCTTTGCATAACTCTCGTGTTCCTGATTAGGTAACAAGGCTCACAGGGGTAAGAAACATAGGACAGGGAAAAGATTTTGGAAGGAGTGGATAAGTCCAATTTTGGACATGTCAAGTTTTAGATGTCTGTGGGTCATCAGGCAGCACCGATACCTATGTTTTCTTAGAATAGTCTCTGTTGAGCTATTGAGTAGACTAATTAATTACTGAGAACATTTTGGCTGATAGTTGGAAAAACGCAAATGGGTACAATCTCATTCAAGCCCAGGATTAATGGAGATAGGATTGGGAGTCATTTTCAGGTCACAGAAATCACCTCTTCAAACCCTAGTCTGTCCTCTGATATAGAAAGTCTTTCCAATTGGGGACACAATGTCTTATATTCTTTTTTAATTAATCCAGGAAGCATTTATTTCAACTCCTGTATGAGGCACTAGAGATGCAGAGATGATTAACTCATAGGCCCTGTCCCCCAAGGTTTCCACAGACTAATGGAAAGGAAAAATACGAGAACAAGAAAGTGTAAATCAGTGTGCTTAGTGCTTAGGATAGAGGCTGCAGGGGGTGCTGTGGAAGGGACCACTGTACGACAATGGATATGTGATGGGAGGACATGGCTGGTTTTGAAGGATACTAAGGAGGTCAAGCCAAAAGATGCTAATGAGTAACAGGATGTGACAAGGAGGAAGATGCAGGGTCTAGGATAAATCCAGGATTTTACCTGAGCTACTGGAAGGATAGTAGTGCCGTCCACAGAAATGGGAACATAGGAGTGGAAGCAAGCTTTGTTATTTTACTAGGGAGGAGAAAGTGGGCTGCCGAGGAGTCTAACCAGAAAAGGCTACCAATCTTGAAGTCAAACTTCAAAAGACTGAAAAATGTCATGAAAGCCAATTTGGCCCATATGCATCCCCAGAAACACAGAATCCAAGCTGGACTAGACTTGGAGTCTGAGCTGTGCCGCACTGAGGGACATTCACTGCTGAACTACATTTTACAACAATATTGGGGGAAGGAACCTCTAGAAACAAGCTGCTTGTTCCTCAAATAGCAAACACACATATTTTCTCACCACCAACGGGGCTGTTGCCAGGAAATCACACAGACCCCAAATAAAAAACAGGCCAAAGGAAAACAAAGAGAAAAGACTCCTAGTCTCCTGTTCATGGGGCACTGAAGTTCAGGGCAAGGCCCTCCTTAGGTGGTCACAGGGTCCAGATAAAATCCTCCCCAGAGTCCCTGAAATTTGTTTTTGCAGGTGAATCAGGAGGCAGGGGACCTGGGATAAGGATGGTTACTGAGCGCCTGTTCTGTGCCAGGCATTGTGCTTCATCCTTCACATGTCTTGTTTCCTTTCTCTCTATGAGGTCAGTATTATTATCATTCCTATCTTACAAATGAGGAAACAGGCTGTGAGGTTAAGCAACTTGCAGAGACCCATAGGAAGTGGCAGCACTGATGCTCAAAGCCAAGCCTGCAGACCACGTTGCTTTTCTCCACAATATACTGTCTGTCCAAAGAGAGCTGCCTGAGAGCTCCTGATGCATGGAAGTGAAGCTCCAACCACTGCCACCTCCACACAGGAAATAACTTAGTGACAATGCAGGGGCAGCATAATGAGCACGAATATAGGTAGATGCCTCAACCCTCTCTTTCTTTTTTGTTGTGTTTTTTTTTTCTTATTTTAAAACAACCTAACAGAGAAAGCCCCTGAGTCCTCACAGCCCCTCTCAGATCATGGGTCCTCCGAGCAAGCTGATAACTGCCACCAGGTCCCAGGCTAGGAGGTATTTCCCTGCTTTGTTCTATTCAGGCTTGGCTCTGGAAAGCGGAAGCATCACAGCATCATACAGAACCAGACAGCTTAAAGGCAGCCTCTGTGAAATCCAGGACATGTCCTCCTTAACACACCGTAGCTCCAGGTGCAGCCGCTTATATGCCATGAACATGAGGGTACGTACTGAAGTTCTACTTAGCACTTGCTCATCTGGCCGGCATGCAACAGGAAACTGAATAATTTCTGTTTCTTTGGATGAGGCATAGCAAGCTGATTAATGATGTGAGGGAGAGTGGGCTAAGGAGGGGAGTTCTACAAATGTTTCTTTTAGGTGAGCCATAGCAGGCGTGGGGAAAGAAAGGTGTGCATTGTAAGGGGTGGCAGGCCGTGTTTGGCTAATTAGGGTTTGGTTAATGCTGGTGAGTGTCGAACATTCTTGCTAACGGCTGTTACTAATGGGAGAAATGGGATCATTTGTTAACTTTACTTACGAAAGTAAGTGTTGAAGGCAGGATGGAGAAATAAAGGTGAACATGGACCATTTTGGCTAAGCCAAATGAGAAGTGGAAAAAACTCCTCATGATTTTCTTAAAAAGATCGAGACCCCGATTTCACACTGGCACCAAGTTCCCTTGCCTTTATGAGAAAGTGGTCACCAATTTCTACTTGGCCTGCCTGATTTTTAAGCCCTGTGGCCATCTTCTAATTGACCTTTTCTCCCTGTTCAAACATGAAGACTTTTTTTAAATGGAAGTTGTCTTGGAGGTGTGTGTTATTAAGAACTTACTGTGAACTGTGCTACGTGCTTTTACTTGTATGATTTCATTCAAGTTTTACAACAAAATTGTGTGACGTATATAAACATTTAATTCCTATTTTACAGATGAGAAGATTGAAGCTCAGAACGCTAACCTACACAGCAATTAAGTAACACTTTTATTTTTGAAGGACTTATAGTTTAAAGAGCATCTTTAACTTTACGACTCCCCTCAGGATAACTTTTTAAAAATATTTTCTAAAGTACAAGTGTTTTACATTTTTTTACTCTTTCCCAATCCATCAATCACATCCCATCACATTGTGCCTCAGACAGAGTTCTCTGGCTCCCTGAATCCCTGGTATCTCCTGAGTCATGTGGATAATCAAGATGGACAGACTCAAGAAACGTGAACTTCAAAAACAACTTATTCTTCACTGGTGAATTCTGACTGGTATACTCTCCTCTCTGGAAAACCTTCCCAGAACTTGTACTTTGCAGCCTTGACCTATGTAAGCAGAACGCTGACATAACTGCCATCTGGGCAGGGCCTGGTATATGCACATTGGCCTCCAGTCAATATTTTGGACAAGGAATTTCCACTTACCAGCTTTTGGCAAGAGAACTGTGCATACACACCATAAACAGGATTGATATGAGAAGCTACTCCTTAATCAGGCTCTGAGACTTATAGAGACACAGTCTTGTTGGACAGGGCTCATATTTAGAAACTATGAAGACTTGTCTGATCTAATTATTTAGACAATTCAATTAACTGCATAGGGTTTCAGACTGACCTGCTGTTAAGCTGGGGATAGAAGAATGGGCCACTGGAGAAGCTCCCTGAAGAGGAAGTGTGATTAAACAAACAAACAATCGTTTTAAGCTTTAGAGGCAGGTAGGACTGAGTTAGAAACTTGATTCTACCAACTGCCAATTTTGTGACTTTGGACAAGTTGCCTCACTCAGTTTGGTAGTTAAAAAGTAGTAAATAGTCTGAAATATGAAAAGTGTCCTATGATTAAAATCATGAGCTCTCATTGTCCATATTTTTTCACTCATAAAGATTTCAAACCATCCCTATGCATTTCAAAAGGGAAAAAGCAGTCACTGCAAGCCTTTGAGGGCCTAGGCTCTAGAACTCACACAATGTTACTTCCCAGCGCCACATGAAATAAAGCAAGTCACAGGCAGGCCTGGATTCAAGGGGTGGGAAATCTCTACTTCCTGATGAGAGTGGCTGCAAAATACTGTGTATGACCCCATCAGCCACAGAAACAGGAACTCTGGGCCAAGCACATTACAAGCATTACATATATATTCCTCCCTAAAAGACTCAAACTAGGTATCATAACACCCACCTTATAGAGATGAAAAACAAGGTGCAGAGATGTTAAGGGACTTACCGTGATTAACTACATGTTAGTAGCAGGGCTGGCTTTTAAATGCAGGTTTATTTGACTCAAAAGCCAACATTGATACCTGATATATTTTGAAGGCCAATCATGAGAGATGCCATTTCTACAGAAAGGAGCTAAGAAGGATAAATCACTTTATCCCCACATTTATGTTCAGTACTATTCCAAAAGAAACACTGTGAGCGCATAAACACTCTATGCAGGAGTCAAGGTGCTCCCAGGTCTGTTCCACACCTGCCTCAACAGTCACAGACTCTCAGAGGGCTACAGGCATATGTCCACCACTCCTCCAAAAATATCCAAACACATGAATCTAAGAGACTTAAGAATAAGCTCAGACTCCTCTCCATCTATTAACTTTCCCAGCCCATACTCTCAAAAAATAGGAAATGTATTTAAATCAAGTGCCCGAAGAAACCCCAGTTAGCCTGTATTCCTTGAGGTAGATGGTGGTGGTCAATAATTTCCAAGCCTGGGTTTTACTCAATTAGCTCTGTGTTTTGAAAGCTCTCTAAGGTAAAGTCAGTTAAATGAGTGTGGTAGGCAAAATTCTAGGATCATGTCCCCACAAAAGACTCTTACCCTTAAATGATTCCCTCCCTTGTGAATATAGTGGGACATCACCCCCATGAGTAGGTTTTGTACATCGCAAAAGGGATTCTGTAGCTATAATTCAGCTTACTCATCAGCTGACTCCAGGTTAATTTAAAAGGAGATTTTTTCCAAGTGGACATAACCTAATCATGTGATTTCTTCCAGAACAAAGCACTGCCTCTGTCTGTTAACAAAAGAGAAAGGCAGAGATTCAAAGCAGGAGAGGAATTCAACACAAGGGAGGTTCTCCGTTAATGAGAGGGAGCTCCTGGGGCAAGAATCTGAGAATGGCCTCTAGGAGCTGAGAGTAAACCTTGGCCAACATCCAGCAACTTGGACCTCAGTCCTACAGTCACAAGAGACTGGATTGTGCCAACAGCACGAATGGACTTGGAAGCAGATTCCTCCCCAGAGCTTCCAAGTAAGAGCCCATCCTGGTTTACACCTTGGTTTCAGCCTTAGGAGATCCTGAGCAGAGAACTCAGTTAAGCCCACCTAGACTTCTAGCCTGAGGAACTATAATATAATAAATACACTTGTTTTAAGCTGCTAAATGAATGGTGATCTGTTACAAAGAGGTAGAAAACGAATACAGCAAGCCAATTCAAGTGACAGATGGGGACAAAACGAAATCCTGACTCTTTCTCCTTTTCCACAACCCATTCTTTTGTCTCAGGAAAGGTGAAGCTGTGTTGACTAATATTAGGCCCAACATGCCCCAAACTATCCATTCTATGACATGGACGGCGTCCATTGCTAACTGTATTAAATTTTCCAAAATAGTCTTGATTGGAAATATCATTAGACCACATATTCTCATTTTCAATCTGACAGTCTAGTTATGCCATAATAGCATATCTACTTGGTAAGGCATCGATGATAACATCACAGCAATGCTTTTTGCAAAATTCTTTGTTCATAATTCACTAAAACAAAATGATAATGAACATATCCATTATTGCTATGCACGTTATTATACTACCTATAATCCTTACAGCCTTCCTGACAGGTAGATGTTACTATTCTAATTTTTTTTTAATTTATTTATTATTTATTTATTATTTATTTTTGGCTGTGTTGGGTCTTCATTTCTGTGCGAGGGCTTTCTCTAGTTGTGGCAAGCGGGGGCCACTTTTCATCATGGTGCGCGGGCCTCTCACTATCGCAGCCTCTCTTGTTGCGGAGCACAGGCTCCAGATGCGCAGGCTCAGTAGTTGTGGCTCACGGGCCTAGTTGCTCCGCGGCATGTGGGATCTTCCCAGACCAGGGCTCGAACCCGTGTCCCCTGCATTGGCAGGCAGATTCTCAACAACTGCGCCACCAGGGAAGCCCACTATTCCAATTTTGAGGGCAACAAAACTGAAATTTGAATGGAGTAAGTGGTCCAAATACATTGATTAGCAGAGGCAGAATTTGAGTGAATGAGGTATCATTTACTGAGGCGACAAACACTGAGCAGAAAGCAGGTTTTAGGATTGAAATCAAGAGTTCTGATTTGGATATGCCAATTTGGAGATGCTACTGATCACCCAACTATATTTTTTAATGTACTAATCATTATGGACAGAAAAAGTTTGTACTAAGGAACTTGTACTTTAGCTAACGAAAGGAGATACTTGAGAAAATATTATTTATAATAGCAAAAACTTGGAGATCCCCCAAGCATTCAATAGTAGGGAAATACATAAATTGTAGTGTACACACTCTAGAACATTGTGGAGTCATTAAATGTATGATTACTCAAACCAAGTGGACTGGGAGTTACACCACCAGCTCCCCTCGTTTTCAGGCCTTCAGACTCAGAGTAAATTACACCATTGGCTTTCCTGGTTCTCCAGCCTGCAGACAGTGTACTGTGGGACTTCTCAGCCTCCACGATCACATAAGCCAGTTCCCATAATAAATCTCCCCGTATATATCTATATATATATCCTATTGGTTCTATTTCTCTGGAGCATGCTGACTAACACAGCTGCCTACATATATGTGTAGTTTTCCAGGCTCAATAACAGAGCTAAGAATCAGAATATAATAAAGGAAAACAAATGAGAAAATCTGAAAGAAAAACAAATAATTTTTTACATCACCCTTAGCACTCAGAACAAAACAATATATTTACACATTGATACATAAAATAATTTAAAACACTCATTAGGCTCATATTCTATTCTGGGTGGTATACTATGGGAAAAGAACAATAATCAAGGAACTTATTGAATATATGGATGCAGAGTTACATAGAAGAGACATGGAAGGGACCAGAAGCAAAAGCAGATCTTAGGTATAGGCTAGAGGACCGGTCAAAAACCAAAGACATTTCCAATCCCTCCTCTCTGCAAAATCCTCCTCCTGTTTTGCAGAACACAAGCTGAGACTCACAGCTTTTGTTCCTAACTGCTATTCTAATGCCTGCCCCTTCTCAGCCTGCCCTCCCTGTTCTGTCTGTGCCACTAAGACTATAGAGTTTAGGAAATGGGAAGAATCACCACACTGACATTTGATTGGTTATACATGGACATGAATAAGAAATATTTCTAAACTTCTGTTCCTACAACTAGATTGCAGTGTAGATTAAATCAGTTAAAGATTTTTTTCAATTTTAACTTTGTAGTATAGCTGTAGCAAAATTATCAGTAAAAGTAATAACTAATATTCGTTAATCACTTACGAATGCCAATCACTGTCTTAAATACTTTTATTTCAACCATCACAACTACCATTTGATGTTGATACCATCGTTATTTCCATTTTCTAAATGAGGAAATTGACATTTAGGACAATTAAACAACTTGTCTGGGATCACAGTGAGACACGAGGGGGTGAAGGATTTAAACCCAAGCAGTCTAACCTGGAGCATATGTATTTAACTATCTAGAAGATCCTTTGGAGAACTTTGATTAAAGCTGTCAAAAACTTCTGATATTCAAACTAAGTCATCAACTCCCATGAAGAGAGGCCAGAAATCTGTCTCAGTCCACGATGGTTTGACAAAATCAGGCTGGCATGGCGCATGTGTCTTACCTAAAATCAGAACCATAAGTGAAGAACATTATTGGACGTTATAAACCAGAGTCAAGGACTGGATTTTACATATTCTTCTCTGTGTGTATACAAGAGGGACAGATTGTGTTTAAGAACGTTTAAAGATGGGGCAAACACCAGGAAAAACAGTGCAAGTATCATTCTGCCACACTATGTTTAGCCACATTAAGTGCTTTGACTTAATAAATGGAAATGGCCTTCCCATTGTGAAAGAAACACCAAACACTAAAGCTAAACTCAAGTCTAAACTCTGTGTCTAGAACAAGATCTCAGCTGTTAAAAAGTCTCCAGATTTTCAGAAAGTTCTCCCAAATCTGTCAGGATAAACAATAATAAACGCTCGGGTCCACAAATGAGTTTGCCATTCATTTTGGCAGTACCAGAAAATGTACAGCCACGAATGGAATTGATACAATGAGTAACTTACTAAAGTTAAAGAGATTTAAAAAGAAGGAAGCAGTAATACTGATATTGCTACCTATTAAACATTTGAACATTGTTTAGACATTGATTCCTAAAAACCCAGACAATGGTTATGAGTGGATGCACTCAAATAATACTATTTCTTTTTATTTTTTAAGTCACATATTCAGAGAGTCAGTTAGTTACTATGGAATCACATGTGATGTCATAAATTTGACATTCTAAATGCAAACCGAGACTGAGCAACAGAAACAACAGGAAATGGAGCTGGGGAGAGGAAAACCTGCATAACAACAAAAGAATTTCAATAGTTAAAGAAATGAGTCAAACATCTCTGAAACAGAAAAAGAAGGTCAGTGAATTGAATGTCCTAGAATCTTGCCAAAGAACTGAGGAAGTGTAGATATCAGTCCATCATTTGCCTCTGGAAATGCTCTGCAGCAATCAAATTTCAGATGATGACCACACATAGAGACAAAAGGAGAAGTAAAGAACATGAAGAGTGGAGAAAAAGGAGATGAAATCATGTGGTGTAAGTCCATCCAATAAGTCAGCACTTATTGAGCAAACGCTCATATGTTAGTGGTAAGAGGCGAAAACACAGTTGCTATCTTTGAAGAATGCACAACCTAGTAGGAAAGAGAATACATAAACAAAGTACAATTCAGTACTCAGTAAAAGTATGTACAAAAGACACAGGCAACACAGAGGAATGTTTAATACTGAGAACTTCTCCCAGGTCGTGCTGAGCTTGGTTCTGAAGAACACTGAAGGGAAAAGGAGGTTATAAAATATAAGGGTGGTACATAGACAAATACAAGTCATTTGGCAAAAACAGAACATAGAGATAGAGTGTAGAGTGGAGGGCACACAAGTTGGAGGTAGACAGGATACATCATGAGACTCCTGGTCTCTCTAACCAAGCGAATGAAGAGTGTATCCAGAAATGAAGCATAAGCAGATTTACATTGTATAAATATCACCCTAAATAAATGGGGTAGGTGGATCTAGAAGTTGAGAGGATTTAAGGCCATGAAATCTGGTCAAAAGCTATATTCTAAGAATGCAGACCCATAACGATCTGAAGCCTGGAACAGGAATGGAGAAGAGGGACTAGATTTAAAATATCTTTTGGAGTAAGTGACAGGACTTCATGGTGATAGTGTTGAGGGGGTTGATGGAAAGATTTTAGGATTAGTTCTAGGATTATGCAGCTATGCCATTCTCTTCAGACATAGACTCAGTCATTCAACTAACATCAATGAGATTTTTCCTGGGTGCAAGGCACAGAGCCTAAAGAGATTAACAGACTGCCCCTGAGCACTCTGGTCTATGCCAGAAGTTGAGCTCCTTAAACAGATAAATAACACTAATCTCGATTGCATTACAGCTACCAAATTGGCAGGAAACAATAGAAACACTGTTCCAATACAACAGTATTTCCTGCAGTTGAAAATGAAAACAAATATTTGAATAGATGTCCATGAAATAAGCCATTTTCTTATGCTCCCCTACATGGTCTTCCCTATTAGTTTGTTAATAAGAGACCTCTTTTCACTCTTGATGCTATGAATAGTTAGAGAATATGAATAAAAGACGTGCCTGTTGACTGATCTGTACAGGATTAAAGTCCTTGATTTAAAAAATCTATTATTGATGAGGCTCAGATCCACAGAAAATTGGTTTATGAATAAAACAAACAAGAGAAGTTTCAGTTCTACATGGCAAATGAAAAAGTTCCATAAGTAGCAACCTTCAGAGTAACAGAGAAAAAAAGTTGTTCTGTGTGAGTAGCTTCACATTTAAATCCAAGTCCTGCTGACCCCTGGGAAATTCTCCCACAGCATTTCCCATGTTACCATTTTGTAAATGATAAATGCTTCATGTCTCAAATCTATAAACCAACAAATTTCTATATAAAAATCTGTTTGTATAGTTGTCTGATATGTGTTCTTTTTACTCATTCTTGTTAGAACAGAGGAAAAATAATATCTATAATTTATATTTTTGATAGTGCCAAAGAGACAAATTCTAACTTTCATTTATCCTTTGATTCCCCAAACCCAAGGTTTCTAATGCCCCGAGATGAAAAATTAATAAACATTCTTTGTTTCCATATTAAGAATGAGACTGGACCGAGGTACTCAAAAGACAGCCTGGAAGCAGACAAATCTAGAAAGGATTCTGAGAAATCAGGAGTTCGTCTGAGCACCCAGGTGAGCTGACCTCTTCAGAGTTGGTGAGAGAATTAAAGAGCCGACAGCATAATAAAAAAATATTAGCGGGCAGGGGAGTTTGGGGAGAAAAGACTGAGTTATCAAGGTTTGTATTAAGGGACACCTAACGTCCTCGTGGCGAGGTTAAGAAAATACTAGAAGAAGCTGGCCCCTGCCTACCCATCCAGCATACATCCCAATGTTCATGCAGAATAAATGGCGTAGAAACCTCTGCTCAGCCTGTGGGAGGAGACTGGCCTTTGTTCAAATCAGGGAGGCAAGGGGAGTCCGGCCATCGCATTGACCACCTTCTGCACCATCTTTCAGATGAGGCGTGCAGTCATACCGCATCACTCGCTGAGATGCTGCCCCATGCGGGGTCACTCGTCGTGTAGACGCTGCCTTTGTGCAGCTGAGGGAAAAGTGCTTCTTGGCCCCTGCCGCATGATACGTATTTATATTCACATGTGCCTGTTGTGGGAGCAGGGCTGGCAGATCACCGTGATCAGGGTGAGCAGAGACTAAACTACTAACTTTGGAGGGGAACCAGAGGCAATCTGAGTGAGGGGAAGGATACGGGGATGGAAACTTCCACTTGCCTCTCCATGGTCTCCTCCATCCTGTTCCTCCCAAAGGCAGTGCTAGAGGGCGCTATTCCCTCTTCTGCAGCTGCCTGGGAGTCCCGCTACAGCCTTGTTGAGGTACCAGCGGCCTTCATCTTTGTAATTTGGTCAAAAATGTTGGGTATGTCTTTTCAGCATCTGCTAACAAGCTTATCCTTAAGGGCGGAAGTGGGGAAAAGGGAGGAAAAATGCTCAACTCTACTAAGTTCCGCATAAGAGTCACAGGTGAAAAACTATGAGATATCAGACTTGTTTCTTGGTTTTGGATGCTCTTCCAGGTAGATTCCCACTTTATTGCTCCTCACAGAAGTTAGGATTAGGCCAGAGCTAGAATAATACACAAGGGCCAAGACTGAATTACACGTCCTAGAGGGCAGGGGCCTTCTCATTGATCACTGCTATATTTAGCTTGCCATGGCTGTTTCGTAAGCATTTGTGTGGGAGGACTCGGTAGTGGGGTATTACACTCCTGGGTCTCTTCTCTCCTTGGAAGGGATCACAAGAATTAACCTTGCCGAAGACAGACTCTCGAGGGTACCTAGTGAGAAATCAGTGGTCTCGAACTTCACGGAGCCCATCCACCAGAGCTCCATCAGTAGATGAGTCCAGAAGCAAGAACACAAGTCTTAAGGTAGAGATGGGAATGAAAGGGAAGAGTACATGCCAGAATAATAATAATAATAATAACATAGATTGATGCTTTCCATGTGCCAGGCCCTGTTCCGTGTACTTTATATCTTTTAGCTAACTTAGCCCTCACAGACCCCCATCCCCATCAATCCCTAGAGTAAGAAAACTGAAACGCAGAGTAACTTGCCTAAGATTTCACACTAGTAATGCTCATAGAGCTAGATTAAAACCTAGGATCTCTAGGTCTATAAACTGCACATTGAATGATTAAACTCCATGGTTTCTCCTTCCTTCCTTCACACATTCAAAAACTATTCATTGAGTACCCAAGACTCAGAAGAGGGGGTGAAAATGTCAACAAAGCAGATAAATTGTTGAAGAGTATTAGGTTGTGTGACGCTTTGAGCCCTTAACTAGGCCTAGTCACATAAGAAGAAAAAGTTTGTTGTGAGAATTAGTTTTTGGATGCAGAGTGTGACACAGGCCCAGACACCGGGAGAACCAATCCATCTGTCTCTGTGAGGACTGGCTCAATAATCTAACCAAGAACATGTCCTTTGAAACACGTGAAATAATCACAAAAACTGGAATAACATATGGATGCTTAATAATCTATCTCATACCTTAGTGAAGGAGTCCTTTCTCTAGAATGACTAGAACCAGTTCCTATTTAGGAAGATGGTTCTCTCCAATTGAGCTTCACTGGCACAAGAAGCTCTGAAGGTGATGGGGAGACACTTGATTCTCCAGCCTACTGACCTTCCCAGCACTCACTGCATTAATCACAGAGCAAATGTGGAGACAGATGCCCCTGAGGTGCTTTGCAGAGCCTTCTGGTGGGAACTTCTGGTCTAGCTGCTCATCAAGTTAACTGGAGGTCACAGATGGAGGCAGTGGCAAGCAAGGTCCCTTCCTCAAGCCCTCTATCCTACCTGAAGGTCTCTGACTGAGCAGGTATATGTGAAGAAAGTGACAGAACTTTGCAAACTATGCGCCAGCTACCTAGGGGCAAGGAAAAGGACCTCTACCCTATCTACTCCAAAAGAAAAAAAAAAGTGCGAGGTGCTGATGGAACAACTGGGGGGAAATGAAAGCAGTCTGTCTCTGTGTCCATGTAACAGAAATGTCTAATATATGGAGCCTTGAAACGTCTGAGCCCCTTTAAGCCCTACTTAAAGGAGCTGAGATGAACCAGGATCCACCTAAGAGCTAGGAATGGAACACAGAGAAGGGGGACAGCTCCTCGACTCCAGCTGGGCAGGGATGAGGACGGGGACCCTAGGCGGGCATCTAACTCAGAAGCCCACTTTCTTGCTCCAGCCCCCCAGTAGCTCCACGACCTCCCGGACTTCATCCACCTCCCCTAGCCATCAAGAGTCGCCAAAGCCGCTCTCAGCGCAGCCCTCGCCACCCACACCAACCATTGCGCTCGACTCACGTTCTTCCACGACCCCGGAGGTCCAACTCCAGACCGGGTCCCGGCGCAGCACCAAGATGGCTGAGAATTCCGACGCCTGGTCTCCCGGCCTGGGGCGGGAAATCCGAGAGTCGCGGGACTCGCGAGAGTCGCGAGACTCGCGAGATTCCAGGGATACGCACCAGCGGGAATATCCGCGCACGCCCCCCACTGAATGGAAATCCTATGCCCAGCGCAGGGCTCTCTACCCGTCACAGCTGGATCAAGACTGTATGTCTGACCTGGTCAGGCAGCGAGAGGAAGAGGAGGACGAGGACGATGCCTACTGGGCATCTGTGAGAACACTGTACGAGAAGACACCGAGCTCCTCGCGCCCCAGGCCGGTGAGCAGGGCCCGCCTCCCCTGGTACCCGGGTTGCCGCTCCACGCAGCCCCGCGGCCGGACCTCTCTCAGCCTCCCTCCTCTCCATGGTACAGGGAAGTTCACCCAGGCCCCTTCTTCTCCTCCCTAAACCTACCCCTCTGCACAGCAGCCTCCAGGACCCAGCCCTTGGCTGCCTCCAGCACCCAGTCCTCCAAGCCGGGACCCAACTGTTTCCTTCCCACCCTGCCCTGGGATGAGGCCCATTCCTGATCCCTTCAGGTCTGTGTGACTCGTCCTCCTGTCGGTGCCCCTCTCTGCAGCCCAAACCCAAGCATGCCATCACCATCGCTGTGTCATCCCGTGCGCTCTTCAACATGGTGGACGGCAGGAAAATCTACAAGGAAGAGGGTCTGGAAAAGTACATGGAGTATCAGCTTTCCAATGAGAATGTCGTCCTGGCCCCAGGGCCGGCCTTCCGCTTTGTCAAGGTACTCTGCAAAGCTGTCTTTGGCCCTCCGGGACTCTGGATGGCAGGGAAGGACTCATGCTAATCCCTGGGATCTCATCCAGCTTTCCTTATAATTCCTAGTCCACACTTGTCATTCTTGCCTTTTTTAAGTCTACCCCAGGTCAGTTTATATTTTAACAGAAGCTTCCACACTGTTGAGGGAGGGACTGCAGCCCTAGATTTGGCATGTTGAACTTCCCTAAGTGGAGTCCAAATCCTGAGACCTGTAACAGAAACTTTTGTTCTCTCCATAGAAGGAGCAGTAACCAGAAGCAATAATGAGTTTACAATTCCAAGCAGTAGAAATAAAACACCCCATTCAAATGACATTAAATTCACTTTAGCTGCTCTTGCCCCAAACACAGCATATTAAGAAAGTCAAGATGCTCTTGGCACTTAGGGGCATGACTTTAATAGAGAAAGTAAGGTTCTTGGAACTTACACTGAAATGTACAGCACTTATAGCTCTGACCCCATATATAACTTATACAAATATTACACAATAACATCATAACCAGGCAGAAACAAATGACACCTCCACGTGTTGTAAGTAGAAAGTAGTTATGAGGCATAGTGGAAGCATGAGAGGAAACCACAAACCTATTCTAGAGACTCATGTTTTAAAAAATATACAAAATGCTCACTTTGGCAGCACATGTGCTAAAATTGGAACAACACAGGGACCATTAGCATGGCCTCTGCACAAGGATAACATGAAAATTCTTGAAGCAGACTATACTTTTCACTAAAAAATAATCATCAGATGATCAAGAAAGGCAGGTTTTATGAATCAAAAACAAAAACAGACAAACCATAAAAGGGTTAGCCTGAGCCTATCTATGTACTTCACAGAAATAATTCTAGTAAACCAAATGTTGTAACAATTTTCAACAAACATTACCCATCTTTCAGGAAACATTAACTGAAGTCCTATGTATGCGAGGCTGAAAATACTGACATGAATGGCATAACCCTGCCTTAAAGGAGCCACAGTCTCTCAGTGAAGAGTCTTCAGGGCTTGAATTGGACACCTACGGGATCCCTTCTCCCCAGACCCCCAATGCCCACTTTGCCTGGCCCTCTTCACACACATTTGTGTTTGTAACCTTCAGGCACTGCAGCATGTCAATGCTAGACTCCGTGAGCTGTATCCTGATGAACAGGACTTATTTGATATTGTTCTGATGACTAATAACCATGCCCAAGTGGGAGTGCGGCTTATAAACAGCGTCAATCACTATGGTAAGTAAAATAAATACCGTGTGGAAGAACAGCTCGCTGCTCTGGAAGAGAGAAGCCATGTTATTTTGCTCACTGTGGCCTAACTAATGCAGTGTCTGATAGTGACACCCCCTTCTGCGTGAGGAATGTTTATTTGCCTATGTCAGAACAAGAGAGGCCATGTTCATTTTTAACTTCAGCACAGAGTTGGGCCCAAAGCTCTGGACTTAACTTGTCAAGTGTGAATTTCAAAGTCTTAATCCCAGGTCCTGCAATATATTTCTCTGTTTTATGTTTTTCACTTCTGAACTTGACTTCAAGGAGCCGTCAACCCAGGGCTTTCTCTGTGCGATCAGACTTCTTGCTCACCACAGATGCATGTTAAAGGTTTAAAGGTTTTTACCTTTCCTTTCCACTCTTAACATCTGACTCTCCCCGGCTGCTCTCTCCACACATCAAATTCATACTCATGCCAGCAAAACTGTCTTTATTCCTTTACAGGGAAAATTGGTTTGACACTAGTCTCTTCATAGCATTTCCATTAGTGTGTTGGTGACTTTAAGGGGAGGTCCTCATTTTTCCTCTTATGAATTTACCTGACTTCTTATGTGGGGACCTTTAGCCCACTTTCTAAGTGACATATCCAGTCTTAAGGGTATGTCAAGTCAAAATAAGGTTTAAATTTGGCATATTTAACTTCTAGGCTTAAATTAGGCATATTTACAAATAATCACTATCTATTACAAGTTATAAGTTTTATATTATATTATCCTAATTATAAGGCCAACATCTTACTGATACACAGTTGAAAATATGTTTACCTTTCAAAAACGCAGTCTTCATAGTATTATGCTATGAAGAGAGAGAATGTATATAGAAGCTTTAGCGGAGATGAGTGGTGTAATCACTCAATAAAGGACAGCTATTATTTTTACAAAACAGCCTTATTTGATTTAGTAGGTGATTTAAGTCTATCTGTCCCTCACCACACTAAGCCTATTGAGCTTAGTAGCATGAGGAATTCTAGTTATTTACATACTAATTCTGTTAATGAACAAATAAAGCCCAATCTTCTGCAGCCTTGCTCATGGAATAACAACTTTTCACCTGAAGAGTTAGTTATTTACCTTCTCTCGGTGCTGAAGGCAATTTGTATCTCCCTTTGCTATGGTCTTTTCTATATTATAATTATCTGTTTACATGCCTGGCTCCTTAGTGAATTGTGATCTAAAGGAATCCTAGGTCAAAAGGTATAAGCTGCTTAAAAGCTATCGATACTTTTATCAATAAAAATCAAATTACTTTCTAGACAGCTTGTACCAATTTATACTTTCATCCATAGTGTATGTAAGTGCCTATTTTACAAACCTCTCACCAACATCTAGTGGGGTTTTTTAACTGTTGTTGATTTGAAAGGCATTTAATGGTATATTAATGTTAGTCTGCTAATGATTGCATTTAACATTTCAAGTCAAGAGAGACAATTTCAGACCTTTTGTTGTTGTTTTGGGGAAACAGTTTAAATGCTATCACTACTTGCTATTACTATTGTATTGTTACTAAAGAAATACTAAAATGGTACTTAAAAACAGAGCTACATCTTAACTGGCCCTCTCAACAAGTGAGGATGCTGTAGCTAAAGGAAAAGTGCACTGTTCTAGTCTAGACAAGAGTCAATGTGAAGCACTGGGCTTAGACAGTCTTTATGTCTCAGTTTCCTTTTCTGTAATGAGGATAATAATGCCTGCCGTAACAGCTGTTTGAGAGTAAACTGGCATGGCCTATCTGGCTATACTTCATAAACTGTCATGCACCATTATATAAAATAGCTGAGACATGTTTCAATATTGGTACTACAAAGGTAGTTCTAAAACTTCAGTAGGCACTCATTTATTCCTAAGGTAACTTTCACTTGCATTTCCAGTAAGTATACTGTCTTTAGTCTCTGACATAACAAAGTCTTTCTTGCCTGATAATAGGATTACTAATTGACCGCTTCTGTCTGACTGGTGGAAAAAGCCCCATTGGCTATTTGAAGGCATATCTTACCAACTTGTATCTTTCTGCGGATTCTGAAAAAGTACAAGAAGCAATACAAGAAGGTATTACTTGGTTTCCTCTCTCTAGTTAATAAAGAGGTCTGCACTAGTGTTTCATTCCATTGGCCTTCACGTATGATTATGTGGTTTATGTCGTTGTTGGGTTTTCTGCTAAGGTGTTTCCACAAGTGGCAGCCCTTAAGTTTGTCTTTTAGAGCTTTCACCTTCATGGAGGTGGACATCTTCAGTGATTATCCTATCCTACACCCATTTTACATTTTCCCATCCCTTATAGAAACGGAGGCAGTACAAAGACAACTGTTTTGAGATGTGTGGTTGTGAAGAAGAGTTGTGTCGTCAGGTAATAGCGAGAGAGGAAATTCGAGGTCTGGGAAGAATTTTTTTTTTTTTTAAATAGACACTAAAACATATGGTCCTAAGAAGAGTATTAATTAATTCCAACGGTCTTCCAGGGATCGCCTCTGCAACAATGTTTGATGGAGCCAAAGACATGGCTTACTGTGACACACAGCTCCGTGTGGCCTTTGATGGGGATGCCGTCCTCTTTTCTGACGAGTCTGACCATATTACCAAGGAGCACGGGCTGGACAAATTCTTTCAACATGAAGCACTATTTGAGAATAAGCCTCTTGCTCAGGTAGGTTCAATGAGCTCTAATTAATTTTGATCTACTTATTTTCCAACATACCAATATAAATATTTCTTCATTGGGATGACTTTTAAATTTTTTTAGGCAGGCCACTCCTCACTTCTTATCCTTTGTAGTTTTCTCCCCTTGTTTCATGAACTCCTTATTTTAAAGCATCTCCTGCCAACTTTTTTTTTAATTTTAGCATTCTTTTATCTATCCTTTTGGAAATGTTTCTATGATCTTCTCATGAGAAAAAGTTCATCTCCTCCAAATTATGAGTAACAGAGGTAATACGGCTTACCAACTAGCCATTTCTACATAATAGTTCTCAAAATAGTAAGGTTATTTCCAATAGGTCAGTAAACATTTGTTGAACCTCTCTGTCCATACCCTTAAACTCCATAAAGGTAGCACTTAATTGAGAAAAATCTGCAAAACTGAGAGTTTAAACTAAATCAAATAATGAGCCCCCAGCAAGTACAAAGTATGAACAATTAAAATTTTAGGTTTTTTGGAATCAATCCATGAACCGAAGTGTTAAAAGTCATGGTCTGAAATGAACAAAACCTGCACTTCTGAAACAAAGGAGATTTGAACATCAAAGTATTCTCCAAAATGAATATGAAATAATGGATCATTCAGTTTTAATCTATGAATCTTACCTAGGCCTTTTTTTTAAATTGGCCTTTTTTTCTCAGCTCTTCTTGAACTTAAGATCTTAAATATTGTTAGTTTTATTACATTTATAAAAGTAGGAAGAGACTAATTGAAAGATGAAAGTTTTACTAACTTACCTCACATTACAGCAAGTGATATTTAAATTCTGTGTGTTTTTTTGTGTGATGTTTAACTTCACAGCCCCTTCCTAAATAGCTTCTTTAGAAGCCTTGAGCTCATGTCAAAAAGTTGTTCAGTGTTAGCAAAGTTTACTATTGAGAGGAAAACCCTTGTTATATTTTACATAAGTCTGCTTTGCTGAAATTTAGAGCCCATTGTACATTAGCCTTTAAGCATTATTAAAATGTTCAAGATCTCTAAAAAAGAGCACTTAAAAAGAAAAAAAAACTTCAAAACAAGAATTATTTCAAGATAATCTTAAAATACCATTTTTTTCATCTCAGGGAAAGAATCCAAATTTCTTTTAGATTCTGTACTTATCAGTTCTTTTCTCCATATTTTAAATCATTTTTCCCATTAAACAACTGAAATTGTAAAGTTCAACACTAGTTATTGCAGGAATACCCAATGAATTTTTACTAAGCATACTTGTTTTCATAATGTGGTCCTTCTGACAGTGGAAAAATATGGTATTTTTCACATAGAAAGGGTAGCTTTCCTATAAAGACCAGGCTTTGCCAGATGTTTCCACTGAAGAGAAGGAAGTTATGAGATATGATTCCTAACCAAGGCTTTCAACTATGTTGGTCATGGGGCTTATGGTTTCATCATGACAATATCCCAACTGTCTCCAATGGAGGAGATCTGAGAGTCACCAGCAAATGGGACAGCTGGACGGGATTAATTTAGCCACTCTCATTGTAGCTTATAAAGCCTCCAATGTGGTACCATGACAAGTAATGGACGTCTCCTGATTTGATCTCTCTCATTTCACCATTCTGGGATAGTGATCTCCGTGTGTGTGTGTGTGTGTGTGTGTGTGTGTGTGTGTGTTTTAATCAGAATTGTTGAGGTATACTTTATATGTAGTATAATTCATCATTTTTAGTGCACAGTTCTGAGAGTTTTGACAAACATACATGTACAGTCGTGAAACCACGATCAAACTCAAAATACTCACAGAATTCCCTTGTGCTTCTTTGTAGTCATCCTAGACCCCTATCCTCAGGATCTGTCAAACACTAATCTGATTTCTGTCCCTATAGTTTTGCCTTTTCCAGGTGTCATATAAATGGAACCCCATAGGATGCAATGTTTTGAATCTGACTTATTTTACTTAGAATGATGCATTTGAGATTCATCTGTGTCATTCCCTGTATCAGTAGTGCGTTCCTTTTTACTGCTGAGTGGTAGTCTGTTCTATGGATGTACCACATTTTTTTATACATTTATCTATTGGAGGATATTTAGGTCATTTCCAGTTTTTGGCATTTATAAATAAAACTACTTGAAGCATTTGCATACAGGGTTCTGTGTAAACACAAAAATCTCATTTCTCATGGGTAAATATCTCGGAGTAGGATTGCTAGGTCACAGGATAAGTATACGTTTAACTTTATAGATAGTGCCAAACTATTTCCCAAAGTGGTCACACCACTTTGCATTTCCAATGAAAGATTTTTTGCTCTGCATCCTTGCCAGTATTTGGTAATGTCAGTTGTTTTTCATTTGTTTGTTTGTTTTAAGCTGTTCTGGTGGTTACATCTCATTGTGGTTTTGATTTGCATTACCCTAATGACAGATGATATTGAACACTTTATCAAGTGCTTATTTGCCATCATATGTATTCTTTGGCAAAAATATCTGTTCAAATCTCTTGCTCATGTGAATTGGGTTGTTTTTTATTTCATTATTGAGATGTGAAAGTTCTTTGTATTACAATTCTGGATACAAGTCCTTTATCATATATTTGTTTTCCAAATATTTTCTCTCAGTCTGTCCTTGTCTTTTCACTCTTTTAATATTTTTCAGTGTCCTTCAATGAGCAGAAACTTATAATTTTAATGAAATTCAATTTATCTATTTGTTCTTTCATGAATTGTGCTTGTTATGTCATATCTAAGAAATCTTTGCTAACCCAAGGCAAAAATTTCCTCCTATGTTTCTGAACTGAAGTTTTTAGAATTTTATGGGGGTTTTTTTTCAGAATTATTACCTGTTTGAGTTGATGCATTTGTGCAAAGTATTAAGGTTCATTTTTACTACTTATGGATATATCTTAATTGTTTCAGCACTATTTGTGGAAAAGACTGGCTTTCTTTTCCTTTAATATAGGTATCTGTCCTTTTGCCAATATCACACTGTCTTGATTATCATAGTTTTATAGTCAGACTTGAGATCTGGTGGCAGGAGTCCTCCAAATTTGTTATTTTTCAAAATTCTTTTGACATTCTGATTCCTTTGCATTTACATATAAATTTAAAACTTAGCTTGTCCATTTCTGGAAAAAAATCCTGCTGAAATTTTTATTGTGATTATGTTGAATTTATAGCTTAATCTTGGGAGAATAGATATTTTAACAATATCAAGTTTTTCAGCCTATGGACATAGTATATCTCTCCATTTATTTAGGTCATATTTAATTTCTTTCATCAGTGTTTTGTAGGTTTCAGCATATAGCTATCACACAAAGTTTATTAGATTCATACCTAAGTATTTAATAACTTTTGATGCTATTATAAATGATACTTTAAAATTTTTAATTTCTAATTTGTTTATTGCAAATACACAGAACCACAATTTATTTTTGTATACTGACTTTGTATCCTGCAACTTTGTTAAAATCACTTGTTAGTCATAATAAAATTTTTGTAGATTATTAAAGATTTTCTACATAGACAGTGTGGACTGTGAATAAAATCTTGTTTCCATTCTGTATGTCCTTTATCTTTCCTGCTTTATTACCCTTGCTAGTACATTCAGTACAATGTTCAATAAGCATTATGAGAGTGGACTTCCTTGCCTTATTCCCTGATCTTAGAGGGAGATCATTCAGTCTTTGACTCTTAAGTATATTATCTACAGGTTTTTTGCAAGATGCCCTTTGTCAGGTTAAGGGAGTTACCTTCTATTCCTGTTTTGTTTTAGTGTTTTATAATAAATCCATGTTGAATTTTGTCATATGTCTTTCCTGTATCTATTGAGAAAAACATGTGGCTTCTCTAGTCTGTTGAAATATAAATTATATTGATGAATTGCATTGCTGGTATAAATTCAACTTGGTTATGTTGTATTATCCTTTTTATATATTGCTGGATCCAATCTGTTAAAATTTAGTTAAAAAAATTTTTTTTGCCATTATGTTCTTGAGTGTTCTTTTCTTGTAATATCTTATAGAGTAATGCTGACCTTATAAAATGAGGTGGGTAGTATTTTCTCCCTGTCTATTTTCTGGAAGACTTTGTGTAGAGTTGGTATTATTTCTTCTTTAAATATATGGTAGAATTCTCCAGAGAAGCCATCTGGGCTTGGACTTTTCTATTTAGAATGCTTTTAACTAAGAGTTCAATTATTTTTGATAGATACAGAACTACTATGCAGATTTTCTCTTTCTTCTCTTTCCTCTTCTGGCAGTTTATGAGTTTGTGTCTTTCAAGGAATCTGTCCATTTCAGTTAAGTCACTGAATTAACGAGCATAAATATTTTCTCATATTTCACTATTATGATTTTACTATTTTTAGGAACTTTAGTGATGTATCCCTTTTCATTCCTGATATTAGTAATATCTGCCTTCTCTCTTTTCTTCCCCCCTTGTGGTCAATCATGCTAGGCTTTAACAATTTTATTTATCTTTTTAATAACCAGCTCTTCCTAAGTTTTTAAAGGTGATTTGAGGTTTCTTTTCTATAATAAACATTTAATACTGTAAAATTTCCTCTAAATGCTACTATAGTTGCATCCTATAAATTTAGATAGGTGGTTTGTAATTTTTATTCAATTCAAAGTACTTTTTAATTCCCTGTAACTTTATCTATGAGTTATGAGTTATTTATAAGTGGGTTATTTAATTGTGAAATTAAATTTGGAATTTTTCCAGATACCTTTCTGTTATTAATTCCAAGTAGAATTCTGTTGTAGTCAGATAATATGTTTTCTATGATTTCAACTGTTGCAATTTGTTGAGGATTATTTTATACCCAGAATAAATGGTCTATCTTGGTAAATGTTTCTTGTCTACTTGAAAAGAATGTTTATCCTGCTGTTTTGGGGTTGAATATTCAATAAATGTCAATTAGATTAGGTAAGTTAATAGTGTATTATTCAGGTCATATTGCCCAGGTGTTTAATATTGTCAGTGATTTTCTTTCTATTTCTTCTATCCACTATTGAGGAGGCAGCATTGAAGACTTCAAGTATAATTGAGGATTAATCTGTTACTCCTTTCAATTACATAATTTTTGCTTCATGTATTTCTAATTTCTGTTGTTTGGTGCCCAAATATTTAAGATTATTATATCTTCTTGGCAAATTACTACCTTTTCATTATGCAACGCCCCTCTCTCTGATATTCATACAGCCATTCTAGCTTTTTTTTCTTTTTTGGACTGATGTTTGTATGGTACAACTTTTCTATGTTTTTACTTTTAACCATTTATGTTTTTACATATAAAATATCTCCATATTTAAATTGGTTTTCTTGTAGATATTACATAGTTTCTGTTGTTTTTCTGTACAATCTGACAACCCCTGTGTTTTAATTGCTGTTTTTAGATCTTATTTATTTATTTATTTATTTGCAAGTTGACTAAGTTTTTTTTTTTTTTTTTTTTAATATTTTATTTATTTATTTATTTATAGCTGTGTTGGGTTTTCGTTTCTGTGCGAGGGCTTTCTCCAGTTGCGGCAAGTGGGGGCCATTCTTCATCGCGGTGCGCGGGCCTCTCACTATCGCGGCCTCTCTTGTTGCGGAGCACAGGCTCCAGACGCACAGGCTCAGTAATTGTGGCTCACGGGGCCAGTCGCTCCGCGGCATGTGGGATCCTCCCAGACCAGGGCGCGAACCCGTGTCCCCTGCATTGGCAGGCAGACTCTCAACCACTGCGCCACCAGGGAAGCCCTGACTAAGTTTTATTATAATCAAATTCTTTCTTTACAGTTGGTTTACTCTTTTAATTAATTTTTATTGGAGTATAGTTGCTTTACAATGTTGTGTTACCTTCTACTGCACAGCAAAATGAATCAGCCATACATACATATATCCCCTCCATTTAGGACACTACAGTGCATTAAGTAGAGTTCCCTGTGCTATCCAGTATGTTCCCATCAGTTGTCTATTTTATACATAGTATAGATCATTTATATTTAATGTGATTATTACTTTGGTTGGATTAAAATCTACCATCTTCTTTTTCTATTTGTTTCATCTTTAATTAACTTTAGTTTCTTTTTCCTTTTATTATTTTTGCTTTTGAATTTATTGTGTAGATTGTATGCTTTTAGGATTCCATTTTATCTCCACTATTGATTTATTACTCATTTTAGATTTTACAGTGGTTACCATAGGATTTACAATATACAACATTAATTAATCACAGTCTACTTTCAAACAATATTATGCCACATCATGTACAGTGTAAGAACCTTACAACAGTATACTCTCAATTCCTCCCTCCCATGTTTTGTGATATTGGCATACATTTTACTTTCACCTATACTATAAACTCATAATACCTTGCTACTATTGTTTATTTGGGCAGTCAATTATCTTTAAAGTGAATAAGGAAAAAACAAAAATATGTCTTTTGCATTCATCTTCATTTTAACCATTTCCAAGAATCTTAATTTCTTTGTGTAGATCTAGGTTTCTCCCTCGTATCTTATTCCTTGTGCCAGAAGACCATCTTTTTACATTTCATATAGAATCGATATGCTGTTACCAAAGGCTCTTAGTTTTGGTTTTTTTTTTTTTGCCTGAAAAACTCTTTGCTCTCCTTTTTTGAAAAATATTTTATTTTGACAGGCTATAGCTTTCTGCATTTACCCTATTTTTATTTCAGCACTTTAAAGGTACCCATTCATTGTCTTCTGACCTGCATAAATTCTGAAAACAAATTGTTTGAGATTCTTATCTTTGGTCCTTTGTAAGTAATGTGTCTATTTTTCTCTGGCTGCCTTCAAGATTTTCTATATTTCTTTGTGTTTCAGCAGTTTGAATATGGTGTGTGTATATGTATTCCACAGTATTTCAATGCCCTGTTCTTTTTTTCCCCACTATTTTTTTCCCTTTATTTTCAGTTTGAGTAATTTCTACTGACCTATCTTCAAGTTCACTGATTCTTTTCTCAGCTATGTTGGCTCTATTAATGAACCCATTAGAAGCATTCTTCATTTCTGTACCACAATTTTTATTTCTAACATTTCCATTCAACCCTTATCTTTTCCATCTCTTTGTTAAAATTACTAGTCTACTCATGTATGTCATCCACCTTTTAATAGAGTTGTTAAGATATTAATCAGAGTTATTTTCAATTTCCTCTCTTACATTTATGACATCTAGATCATCACTGAGTCTTCTGTTAATTACTTTCTCTTGAAAGTTAATTGCTCTTTTAATTTATTTTTATTGTAGTCTCATAAATCTTTGATTAATTTCTAATCATAGTCTGTAGACAGTATAGGCTCTGGTTAATAGTATTTTTGCCTGGTAATAGGCATGGCTCCTCTTCCGCTAGCAATTAGTGTGATTGATTGAATCACCAAATCAGGCATTCAACTAGGTAAGCATTTTGTTGCTGCTATTGTTACCTTCATTTCATCACAGGCTTCACATTCCTCTGGTAGGATAGTGAAGGGTTTTTCATAACATTCCTTTTCCATTTTCAGCTGTAGGCCTTCTCTTTGTGTCCATGCCTCATGAGTGGCCTCCACACTGTTACCCTTCTCCCAGCTGTTATTGTTTGTCTCTGCCAGCTCAGGTGGTGATGTGAGAGGAAGAGACATTCTCTGTTGTCCCAGATCAGTCTAAATCTAAGTGTGTACCCTCCTAGGTCTTAGGGATGAAGTTATATCATTGATCTCACCTTTCTCCCAGTGATAGGGGTGGTATCTAATGGTCTGGGTCTCCTGCCCCTCTCCCAAGGGTGGAGGATTTTTCCTTCCCCTCCCCCCATAGCAGTAGATCTTTACCTGTTCCCTGGGGGTAACAGTGTTTGAAGCCATTCTTCAAAACAGTTTAATACTTTTGTCCCCTAGGAAGTATGGGACAAGGTAGATCTTTAGTCTTTTCTCACAGTGGCAGCGGCTCCTCTCCTCCACGTCTGCATCACCAAGGACTGTATTCTTTCATTTTCCACCCTGTCTGCAGTCCTTCTCATAAGAAACTAGTGAAATCCATAGGGAAAAAAAGAGTCTGGAAAACAGTGTGCATTTCTTGTGTCTGTGGCTTCCAGGGCTTCTGTGTTCTCTCATTAGCCCATACTTGTCCTTTTCCAATTTGTTTTTAAAAATTACCTGAGTTTTTCATACCTGCTTCTATGGCGTCTGGTATGTCTTCCTTTAGTGCGCTGCCAAAGATGCGCCAGTTCTTGAGTTCCATCTGCCCTGGAAGATTTCTCCGTAATTTTTTCCCTTAGGTTGCGTGTTAGTCGGTTGCCCTGCTACCTCAGCTCTTTCATGGGCTCCAGAAAAATTATGATGTTTCAGATTATCTGGCTTTTTCTTGTTGTTAGGATAGGAGTAACAGTCTTTCCAGCTTTCTATATCCAAGGCAATCCAAATGTTCTACATCATAGAACTCCTCAAAAAGGTATTTTCAAGTAACTTTCCTTCATGTTTCTATATTTTTTCTTGAAAAATTACATACTTACACTACTGTACAAATATATAAACTGTTAAACATACCCCAAAATAGAAGAAAGAAAGAATGATATGGGTACCTGGTTTGAACATGGCGATATAAACTGACCAAGCCCTATTTATTCTCTTTGAAAATTACTCAAAAGCATCAGGGAGAGCCGTGTTCCTCTGTGTTTCAAAATCAAACTGTGAGCAGGGCAGCTTCTGCCAACAGTCACTACCCCACACTTTGTTTCTGTGGCCAAAAAAATAATAACAATAATATAATACGTTATAGTGTTTTTACCTATGTGACTTTTTGTTTTTTTCTAATACGTGCAGCCTTAGACAAAGCAACATTAAACAAATGATCACATAGATAAGCCATGTTTGTGGAAAATGGTTTCCATGACAGCAGAGAAGAAAGGAGCTTCTGAATTGTGAAAACAAGTCAATATTAAAATACTATCCATGACCTTTCCCCAGAATCTCTCTAATTTTTCCAAGGAAAACTAATCTTCTTCAGAGATAGGTAATAAAAGGAGAACTAGCACAGAACATATGCAAAGATACTATGAGAAAAAGGCAGACACAGAAGAGCAAAATCTAATAACAGATGAAGAACTCTCACTAGAAACAGTTGCCAAAGTATAGGTAAAAACTGTGACTAAACATTTGCTTAAAAGAAAGTTGGGTCATAAAGTGGAAATCCCCAAAATCAGGGAAGAGATGATAAAATGTTAAATGGTAGAACTCTGGAAATGAGCAAATAGAAAAACAATATTTTAGAGAGAAAAATGACAGAAATAGGTCATAGGTAAAGAAAATCCAACATATGCAAAATTAGAATACCTGAAGAAAACACTGAAATTATGTTATGGGGGGAGGAGGATAGGGTTGTGTGTGGTAGATATAAAGATGCAAACATATCAAAATATAAGGCAAGAAAACATCCTGAATTATCAGAATATTTTAATGGATACATTAAACTATTAAAGGTTAAAAACTAAAGGCCACATTATACTATAGGGAAATAATAGAGAATGATCATCACTGAGACATGCCCTAGTAATATTATTTGACTTCAAAAATAAAGAAATAATTCTTTGGGCACCCTGCACACACAAGTGGGGAAAAGAAAATCAAGCTGTCCTGAGTCTTCTCCACAGCAGCACTCAGTAGCAAAACACAGTGGAGCCCTACTTATAAGATCATGTGGAGAGGAAATATAAATCACAGATTCTATATCCAGTCAAAAGCTCATTCAAGTAAAAAGGAAACAGATCAACAGTTAAGAACATAGTATATTCTCAGGGATTATTATTTCCATAAGATATTCTTGAGAAAACTAATACAAGAGGACACATTTTGGCCAATATGGAGGTGACTACAAACACACAAAGGCACAAATGGGCATAGAATATATTTAACCATAGATCTAAAACTAAAACAACTGCAGGGATTAGAGTGACAGAAGAGAACGCACATATTATATGCCCTAACAATGTAGAAATTATTTAACTAATAAAAACTGGAAAAATATGGAGGAAAAAGTTATAAGGAAGAGTAGGTGTACTGATATCTTCAATTACAATAGCTGATCAAAGGATAAAATGTAAAGCTGAGAGATAGAAATATAAGAATCTTTAATAATTCAAATGCAAACACTGAGAAAGATAAAACAGTTAAAATCAAATGATTGAAGAAAAAATAGAGGGTAAGAGAAAGGTGAAGAAGTACCCTAATTTCATTATTTTTCATTATAAAAAATAATAGATCCTGGATTTTAAAAAATAGAGGACTGAGGGTACTATAAAAAGTTATAAAGGTAACCAATAGAAGGAAATAATACAAACCTTCCTAAATGTTAGAAGAAACACACATACACACATGTTCAAATAAAAAAGACACTCAGTGAACAATCTTTTGAAATCTTTAAACACGAAAAATGAAATACAAATTGTAATACAGAACCATTATCACATATATTTGTGATATCGATAAATAGAAATGGCCTCAAACTCAGCTTTTGTGTTAAAAATTAAGACTTTCAGATTGTATCACTTAGCAAAATCCAATTCTATGTTCTATACTAGAGGTACAGCTAAAAGTAAGTGTTCAGAAAGGTTGAAGATAAAAGTGTGAAGATATATAAAGTAATTGTAAATATAGAGAAGACTGGATTCAAGCCAAGAAGGAATTGAACAAGATAAAAAAGTACACTTTATAATGTTAAAATGTGCAATTCACAAAAAGTAAATCAAAAGAGTAGTGCTTTTGCTGATTAACTGAGCTTTCAGAGTATCCCATTTTGCCATGGATAGTTTACGTCTGTTGCCCTGGTTCAACTTTTTATGGAAGCTCCTTTCACTCTTAAAATATCTGTGTTTAGATGATAAATTATATGGCCATCCTATGTTTTACTCTAGGAATGCAAGGATGGTTCCATACAAGGAAATATAATCACATAAATGCAAGGAGTTTCAGCACTGTATCACTGGTCTATACTGCATGTTTCATGCAGTATTGTAAGTTCTTATAAACATCTGCTTTTTTAGCGTTCACTTCCTTTGGCTCACTGGATGACAGCTGTGACATATGTTCCTTTTACAGGGTCCCTTGAAAGGCTTTCTGGAAGATTTAGGCAGACTGCAAAAGAAGTTTTATGCCAAAGACGAACGGTTATGTTGCCCTATCAGGACCTACCTGGTTACAGCTAGGAGTGCAGCCAGTTCAGGCGCCCGCGTGCTGAAAACCCTTCGCCGCTGGGGTCTAGAGATAGACGAAGCTCTTTTCCTTGCTGGAGCCCCCAAAGGTCCCATCTTGGTGAAGATAAGGCCCCACATCTTCTTTGACGACCACATGTTCCACATTGAAGGGGCACAGAAATTTGGCACCATCACAGCTCATGTACCTTATGGAATTAATCAAAAAGAGAACAATTAGGGATGGGAAGGGGAAATAAAGCAGTGAGTCTGGTATTACAGAAGCCACATCTTGTGGATCTCTAGGGCAATTAGAGTAGATTAGACCTCAGAACTTTGTTCATTTGGAAAGGTTTTCTCTTGAGTTTTTTAAAACATTTTGAACTCTCAAGTTACCTTCAAGCTACTTCTCTTGGAGCTGTCAATGCTGTTGACGACATTGCAACTACCTCTGTGTGTAAGTCATAATGATGACTCTTTAGAATAAGTTTAGAACTTGAATCCTTGAATGCTTAAAGGACTTTGTCAGAAGCCTACTTAGTTTTACAAAGCATTGCTCATTTATGGATGTTGGTAGCTAGAATGAATCATTACCCATCATCATTATAGAATAGTGGGTCTTCACAAGTGAAAAGAGAAGGGTTAAGTACACTCTTGAAAACTGGAGCTTTTTAGTCTGTTGCCTCTGTGAACAGCCTTTTAATCAATGCAAAAATGAAAATACCACTCTACCTGCATGAGTATACCAATTTTGACATTGCTTATTCAGAAATAAAGCAGTTATTCGTACAGGTTACTTTCATCTAAGATGAGCTCCAGACAGAACCTCCTGGAAGGGTTCTTTGAAGCTTATTTCCTGGGTTCATTGCCTCTGGACTACAAGGCTTCATATTTGAAGTCTCTGGCTTTGGGCCCAGCAGGTAAGTCCAATGTTTATATGGGGAAAAAAAGCCTTGGCTACCACTTCAAAATGTGACATGAAGTAAGTGTAGTATCCTAGCCTTCATTGTGGCCATTCTGTTGTGATTTTTGTTTTGTTTTCAAAAAAAACATTGATTAGTTATTAACCATAATCTACTACATTAGGAACAAGCTGGTTATTTTCAGATGTTACCTCATTTTCTCATCAAACCAAACTTTCGTGACATAATATCAATATTATTACCTTCCTTTTTTTTAATCAATGAAGAACCTAAAATTCAAAATGATTAAGTAGCTTGTCCAAGGATGTGCAGGTAATAAATGGTAGGACTAAGATTCAAATTTAGATCTCACTTCAAAAGCTATATGCTGTCTATCTTCTCTTCCTCACACCCTCTCTTGCTCCTTCTAGCCCCATCTCCATCTCTACCCCACCCACATATACATATTCCACCCCGGTTCTAGTTAAAGCATACCACTGCTGACACACATCTTTTGATCTGCTTCCTAATTTGATGTAAGGCAGTCCAAAATATATCAGTCATGACACTTACTGAGTACCTACTGTTTTCTACGCATTCCCCAAGATAAAGGCCACAAGAGAGACTCAGGCATAATCCCATCCTTTAACAATCCCTTAGAAGAAGTCAAATGTGCAAGCTCAAATAGCCAACATGAGAGGGCTGTTTGTCCTCAGTGCCAAGTGAGGGTCACACACAAGGCTGAAGCAGAAATCTGTATGGGCTGGAAGTGGTCAGGAAACGTAGAGAACGGAGGTGGGCTTTGCAGGACAGGAAAGATGTGGATGGACAGAAAGGAAGAGAGAGGAAACGTGCTCCCGGCTCAGTGAGTGTGAGAGGCAGCTTCAAGTTACAGATAGGATGGCATAAAGGCCCACCCCCTCATGATTTCTGTTCCTGGTGCCTTGCCTAATCCTCAGGGACAGTGCTTGTCCCACCTCTGAGCTCCATTCTCGGCACTCATAAGAAACCTTCTTCTGGCATTCTACCCCTTGGCTCTTTGTACTGTGCCTTTTTGTTGCATGTTATATCCTTCCCAAATACAAGGGAGTGGAGGAGAGTTTATCAAAATCATCTAGGGAGTTTATTTCAAACTACAGAAGTTGTGTGTCTCTTCTCTTGTCCTGAAGATTCTAGAATGGGGGCTGGGGCAGGAGAGGTCTCTGGACCAGACAGTAAGCACCCTGAGGGCAGAAATGGTGCCCTATTTCTTCGTGACTCTCACAGGGCACAGGGCCTGGCATATATTGGATGGGTGAGTAGATGAACGTATGACGACTTAAGAGTAGCTTGGTCTAAAGTTTGAAGTTTGCAGCTTGAAGATGGATCCCTGTGGCAATAACCCCTGACATTTCTGAAGCATTTTACAGTGTAAAAAGCACTTTCCCTTCCTTGTTACATTTAATATTCTCCGGGAGGGAATGGGGAAGACACTTGTGAATGAGCCTGCTCAGAAGTCTATGTGTACAGTAAGTGCACGCTTTTCCCAGTGTATCTCTACCACTGTCAAATAAGACCGTTTGAGAATGCCTTTTTATATATGGGTCAAGGCCACAATGGTCTAACATTCTCAAACGGGGGTCCCCAGATCACCTGCATTAGAATCACCTGGGAACTTGTTAGAAATGCACATTCTCAGGTTCCATTTTGGACTCTAATGAACTTGAAACTGGGCCCTGAAATTTCTGTTTTTACAGGTCCTGCAGCTGATTCCAATGCAACGCTAAAGTCTGAGAACCACTGGCCCATTCTATTTCTAACTGATTCATGTTGCTAAGTTCTTAGCGTCAGCTGTGGGAAAAAAGAGCCTCTCCTCAGACTTCAGTTCGGCAGGGACCATTGTCCAGAGGATGAAGGTAAACTGAACTGAGGGTTAACAAGTCCCAGGCGCCCTTAACGGAAAACACACTAAGCCAGCCCCGAAGTGTGGGATTTGTAAAGCAGCCTATAAAGAGACTTGTAAATTCAAAGTAGTCATTAGGCATTTCCACGGGGAAGGCCACCACTGCTCTGGGATTTCCATGGGTAGGGACCTCAGGAGCCTGAAAACCCGGGGCCGTGCTCACCCTTCTCTCAGGCTGGGAGCCGGCTCCGCCGAAGAGCCACACAGAGCGCTGTCCTCTACTAACCAATCAGGTGCCCTCGGAAGGGGGACTACAAGTCCCAGCATGCCCCACGCCGCCGTCAGGGGACGACAGGCCGCGCCCCAGCGTTCTTTGCGTACAGGTGGCGAGCTCAGACCCGGGCGCCCGGCGACCCCGGAAGTCCCGCGCAGGGGCAGGTGGGCCCTGGGCCCGGACGGCCATGGCAGTGGCTACCGTGGCGGCGTTACTGGCCGCACTGGGTGGGGCCCTGTGGCTGGCGGCCCGGCGGTTCGTGGGGCCCAGCGTCCAGCGGCTGCACCGAGGCGGGGACTCCGGCCTCATGCACGGGAAGACAGTGCTGATCACGGGTGCGAACAGCGGCCTGGGCCGCGCCACAGCCGCCGAGCTGCTGCGCTTGGGGGCGCGAGTGATCATGGGCTGCCGGGACCGCACGCGCGCCGAGGAGGAGGCGGGTCAGCTCCGCCGCGAGATCTGCCAGGCTGGGGGCCCCGAATTGGGGCCTGACTCCGGCGGGGCCGGCGAGCTTGTCGTCAAGGAGTTGGACCTCGCCTCGCTGCGCTCCGTGCGCTCCTTCTGTCAGGAGGTGCTCCAGGTGTGGGGCTCTGGGAACCTGCCGGAGATCGGGGACTGGCTAGGGGCTTCGGCGGGCGAGGCGGGGCCTGGAGGGTCGGGGGCTGAGCCAGGGAGGGGACCGCCCACAGTCGAGGGGGTGTGACCTTGGGAATGATTCGGGCGGCTTGGGAATTGAAGGCTGGAAAAATTGGTAGGGCAGTCTTCTGTCTTCCAAGAATGATGAGTAAGAAAATGGGCCCAAGAGGAAAATAAGCGAGTTTCTGAACATTTCCTCTTGCCGTGTGAGGACAGCTCAGGAGGAGATCCGCCAGGTTCCTGGATTGTTTTTCCTGTGTCCAAAGTGAATGTGCACCAAGCCATCTCTCAAAGAGCCTGAGAGCACATAGGGGAAGTTGCTAGACAAGGACCTTGGAGCAATTTTTCCCCCTCTGCTAGGGTAGGAAGTTTAGCTTTCTGCCACCAGTGAACTCATGAGCAGTATCCTTAACCATACTCTGGCCTAACTTCCAAATAGACTGAAGCTTGGAATGCCAGTGGTCATGTGCTCTAAATGAGGACAGAAATGAAAACCATATAATACCTAGCACTTATTGAAAGTTTCCTGTGTGCCGGGAGCTGTTCCAAGCATTTCAGATATTTTTTTTTAATTTTTAATGAAATTAAAGTGACTTTGACTGCTCTTGTCATCCAGTCTTCACAGTAACCCTGTGAGGTAGGCATTGTTATCCCCATTTTACAACGTAAGGCCACTAAGGCATAGGTAGGCTAAGTAATTTGCCCACGATCTGTCTCTAGAGCCCTTGCTTTTAACCCCTATACAGTACTTCTGCTGCCTGCCAGTGAGGTAGAGGATTTCTTTGTTTAGATAGTAGATATTACACTGAAATGGATGTCCTCTGCTGAAATTGAGGTAGAAGGGTTCCCTGCAGAAGTGACTTGCAAGAGGGCATTCAGAAGAGTGATGTTTAAAATTAGCTGGCATAGAAAAGGAGCCTATATGAAAAGGAGTTTCCTGAGTCTAGAGCAGAAGTTCCCAAACTTTCTAATTTTTTCATGATGCCCTTAGGCCAAAACAAATATCTAAGAGCTTACTCATTAAGTAATTAGATCCAAACAACTTAATAAGTATTTATGTAACAACTTAGTAGCTGTTTGAAAAAAAGAATACACATAGCATAGATGAAAGAAAAAAAGATTTTTATTTCATTTTTCAATAACCATAATTATTATAACCATAAGTATACTAACGGGAAATGTGCATCTGTTGTTCACTGGACCAGCTTGTCAAACTTTGGAATCAGACTGAACATTGCCACCCTCATTTCTGTTCTATGTTGATTTTTAACATTGTACTTGCACTTTATTGCAGCAACTACTAAACACTCAGCTTTGCAAAGGTAGGACATCATCAAAAGGAATATAGCACAATAAAATGTTGAAGATGTAAACCACTTGGAGCTTGGTAGTTTTTGAGATGTTGAGCAGAGTATCATTTTGTTTCCCTTGAAAATTTAAAATACTCCAAATCACCCTGAGAGTTTCCTTGTGACTCTCTAGGGCAACTCGATGCACAGTTGGGGAGCTGTTGCAGATCCAGAGAGTTTTGGTTTGCTTTGCCTTTATGACCAGTATTTCATTATCAGGTTTAGAAATAAGAAGTAATAGTGTACAAGAGATGTTGGGAGAATCAAAAGTGGATCTTCCTATTCATTAAAAATGTAGATGGGGCTGGGTATACTTATTCCTTGATACCTATGGTTTCTCACTACTTTGGCCACTTGACAGAACCAATTAAAAGTTAAGGAGATAAAGAGATAACTAAGTTGTCCTTGCTTCTAAGTATGTATTAAGTTCCTTCCTGGCTCTGAAGTTCAGTAGTTCAGTGACTATAACCAGAATTTAAAAAAAAAAAAAAAAAAGGAAGTGTAAATTTCCCACAGGTTGGTATTCTTGGTATTTATGTCATTTATCTTCTAGAATTTAAAAAACAGTAAATGATACAGTCTTAAAATAACACAAGCCCAACAAAGAATGATGGCTCAGAAATGATTAATACAGGAAACTCTTCCAAAGGATTACTGAAAAGAACACTCCTTTCTTTCCCCCACGGGTGAACTTTTGCCTTCTTTTTGAAGTTGACTATTGGAAAAGCAAAAGGTGCTGAGACAGACAGAATGAGAAATAGTTAATCCACTGACAGGTAGGCTTTGATAACAGTTGTGAAATTTAACACATTTTTCTTTTCACTTACATTTGGCAAAAGGGCCAGTGATATTTGAAATTTGACCTCAAATTTATTTAATTGTGGGTCATCACTGTGTCTTTACACCTGGAACACGTTGTACATTTCTTTTTCTCTGCCCATCAAAAGAGACAGAGGAGCCAGGAAGGGACAAGGGAAAGCCAACTTACATGAAGTAAAGAATGAAAAGACTTCCCTTTGAGGACAGTCTAAATTTTAGGACTTTAATCTGGGAAGATGCAGGAGGATATGGTCAAAGTGCGAAATTCTGACTGTATAGATCTCTAAGCTGGGGGCTCCTCGAAGCTTGAAAGAGGTAGATTTCATATAGGGAAAAAAGAACTGTGAATTCTAGAGTCGTAATAGAGGTTAAAGGTGTTTGCTGGGCAGACCTCCTCTGTTAAGTCTCCTTTGCTGTTATTGTGAGACTTAGTATGTATGATTCATGGTTTTGTTTTTGATATGTTTATACTACCTGTTTAATATTTTTCTCAATGTTTCTTTGATTTATTCATGATGTTCTCTCCAGTCTTAATTTGCATCCCTCACCCTCTCTATTGCTTATCCCATTTTTAAGGAAACAACTCGGAGTTGCTCCATTCCCATGGTGACATTTATTCTTAGAAAATTACAGAATAAAACAATCCTAACTTGCCCCTGGTGTTGATACTAGTAGCTCTGGGAATAAACAATGCTGACCTGTCTTCTGCTGTAGTTCCACTCTCTAGCTCACATTGACTGTCTAGCTATGGTTTGAAAATCCCAATTAGAAAAGCAGTCTAGCTTACTAATTAAGAATAGGGCCATTGGTGTCAGATTTCAACTTCAGGTTTTTGTTTGCCACTTAGGAGCCCTGTGATTCTGGACAAATCACCTAACTCTGGTGCTTCAGTTTGCTTATAGAGTTGTTGAGAGTAGATGAGATAACATGAAAAGCACCAGGTCAGGCATGCAAGTCATTGTTGTCATCTTCTTCTTTTCTCTCAATTGTTGAAAACTCATAGAGGTGTTTTTTAGAATTTTTGTAGTTTGCAGGAATTGTTTAAAATTTTATTTTAGGCACATTTAAGGCCTGTGTTCATAACTCTGCCATTCTCTTTTTGCCATTTGAAGGAAGAGCCTAGACTGGATGTTTTGATCAACAATGCAGGCATCTTCCAGTGCCCGTATATGAAGACTGAAGATGGGTTTGAGATGCAGTTTGGAGTGAACCATCTGGGGCACTTCCTACTCACCAATCTTCTCCTTGGACTCCTTAAAAGTTCAGCTCCCAGCAGGATTGTAGTAGTTTCCTCCAAACTTTATAAATACGGAGACATCAACTTTGAAGATTTGAACAGTGAACAAAACTATAATAAAAGCTTCTGTTATAGTCGGAGCAAACTGGCTAACATCCTTTTTACCAGAGAACTAGCCCGCCGCTTAGAAGGCACAAACGTCACTGTCAATGCGTTACACCCTGGCGTGGTGCGGACCAACCTTGGGAGGCACATACACATCCCACTGTTAGTCAAACCACTTTTCAATTTGGTGTCATGGGCTTTTTTCAAAACTCCACTAGAAGGTGCCCAGACTTCGATTTATTTAGCCTCTTCCCCTGAGGTAGAAGGTGTGTCAGGAAAGTACTTTGGGGACTGTAAAGAGGAAGAACTATTGCCCAAAGCTATGGATGAATCTGTTGCAGGAAAACTCTGGGATGTCAGTGAAGTAATGGTTGGCATATTAAAGTAGGAACAAGGAGTAGAAGAGAGCTGTTTGTAAGACTGGATGTCAGCTCTATCGTTTTGTTTTGGTTTTTTTTTGGCTACTCCACGTGGCTTGCGGGATCTTAGTTCCCCAACCAGGGATCTAACCTGGGCTCCCAGCAGTGGAAGCATGGAGTCCTAACCACTGGACCGCCAGGGAATTCCCTGGATGTCAGCTCTATCTTTGATCGGGAATGGTGTGGCTTGGGCACTTGCTACTTGAAAACGCAATTTTGGTTTTACCATAGTACTGCTAAGAGGTACATAGAGATACTTTGAAGTTACTAAAAAGTTATTTTTTGGAGAACATAAAATTTCAGAAAAGATGTTTTAAATATATATAATAAGCATATCAATGATTATAATGAGTGGTATGGTTATAATATGTTTTAAAATTATAATTGAACAAGCATGGATTACAAATATTAAAGAATTCAGGGACTTGAAATAGATACTTTGAGAAGTTTTTCAAATATCTTTGAGTTTTATGGTATGTTTAAAGTGTTAAATGTTTTAATGACAATACTGGCTGTTGTCCGGATATAATATGCATGGTGTGAATGCACAATTCTTACTTGGAATAAATTTACTGATGCAAATTCTTAATTGTGTATTCCTTTAGAAGTTTCTCTGAAATTAGTCCTTTATCATCTCATTAGCCTCTACTCGTCTTGGTATGCCCAGTGCCTTTTCTTCCCACATATCTTGCACACTGCTTTAAGAAGTAATATTTCTAAAACCCAAATCTGTGTCACAGTGTCATGTCCCTGCTTAAAAACTTGTGGTGGTTTCCAGTTGCCCATAACTGGGTTTCCAGCCTTTTTTCTTTCTTTTTTAAGCTGCAGAATTCTTTTCTTCAAGAGAAGTCTTATTCAAATGTAGAAGCTGGATGGGTATAATAGATCATGGCAATGCTGTGAGGATGGAGTCTTCCAAGGCTATTTCTGAAGGGACACTGTGCAATTCAGTAGTTTATAAACCATTTCCATTTAAACATTTTAGTATACTTTTGAGACTCCCCATGAACTGGCCACATGCTTACCTTGTACTCTTACACTCAGTGCTGTCCAGTAGAACTTTCTGCAATGATGGAAATAATTCTGTCTGCACTGTCCAATATGGTAGACTCTAGACACATGTGTTTATTGAGTACTTGAAATGTGACTGAGAACTGATTTTCTAATATTACTTAAGGTCAATTTAAATTTAAATAGGCCTAGTTACTAACGTCTTAGACAGTACATCTCTACTCCTTTCATTGTATAACCCACTCCTCCATATGGACCAATCACCCACTTGCCTCTGGGCCTTTCCTTATATTGTTCTTTCAATCTGGAATATCCTTCTCTTTTTGACTGGGAATACTACTTAGCCTTTAACATTCCCTTCAAGTGTGTTCCTTTCCTTAATATCTGTAGAAGGATCCAATTCTCACTCTACTTTTTTTTCATTGATCTTGGCAGATTTACTAGGAATTTAGTGCACTAATTATTTGTTCACAACTCTAGCTAGACAATTGCAATAGGAATTATCCAAGGAAAGATTATATTCTTACTAGTTTTCCTTCCTCAAGAGTCAGGTATAGTACCTGACACAGTAAATACTGACTAATGTGTGAGTAAATAATAAGTCAATGGTGGTATACATAAAAATAATTGAGTAAGTAGGAATATTGTAGGCATCAATAGTAATTTTAACTATTTGTTTTAACCATCTCATAATATTGGCAAAAGGAATTATGAGTGTAAAGGATAGACTGAACTACACAGAATTTAATGGCCATTTTGATCAGGACTAGTCCTTGATTGGTTATTATTTTTAAGACTGTAATATCTGGTTACCAGTATCAGTTCTTTCTAAGAATGGCAGGATCTTGGCAGATGGTATAGAAGGTCTGTTTTCTGTTAGAGCATTGGGTTGTGAATATGAGAAACACTTAGTGTTTGTATCATCACAGGTGTGTCTTTGCAGGTGTAGTCATTATAGCTGCATCATATTCTTTGAAACTTATTTTTAAAAAATAATCCTACAAAGAGACCTGCTGAATTTAGAAATATGGGCAGGAAATACATCAGAATGCAACCTGGAAAAATGGAAGCTAATAAATCTGTCCTACACCTCGACTTCATTAAAAAGGAGCCTTTTTTTTTTTTTTTTTTTCATTTAATACCATCTTTTCTGGCTGCATTTTGATACCTGATGCTTTTCAGGGGATTTGGGCCTTTTGTAAGAGTTGAGCCTTTCAGAGTTCTTGTTTGTGGCACCATAATAAAATAGGATATATTAATTTATCATGATGGAAAACTAGAAAGCTAGAAACTCATCTGGAAACACTACCTATTAAGGTAAAACGAGCTGCCATTTGGAAGATGTCCTTCCCACTCGGTGTTTGGTGGAATCAAGGGCTAATCGCTATAGTATAACTAGTTAGATTTTGAAGATTATTTAAACCCTTTGCTTCTCTCTCCTTTCCCCTTTCTGCTGACTTCTATTTCACTGGGCAAGGAAATAAGAAAAAGACAATTCTGTTACTTTGATACTCTCGCCTTTAGCAAAATATTGTTAAGAAAGAAGCATGTAATGTGCCAGATAATGGAACAATTGAGTTGGAAACCCGTTTTCATGTTGGTTACTGACTTAATCTTTTGCAATACTGACTTCTATTTCAAGCAGGTTTTTCTGAAAATGAGTGAGATTTCTGGGTCCTCTGCCTCAACTTCACTCAGAGTAACTATTTTATATAGTGGGGTTCTAAGTAGCATTGGGAAAGTGATCTCACTGCTTAAATATACCACCGCATTGGGTTTGATGAACAAATCTACTGCTTAATTCTCTCTGTGACCTTGGCAAGTTACTTAACCTCTCTGAGCTTCTGTTTTCTTGGCTCTATCATTGAGACACGAATGCTAACTTTAATGGATTGTTCAGTGAAGAGGCCGACAGAGTAAAGAGTTTAACAAAATACCTGCCACATGTTCATTTCCTCTTCCCTATGTACCTTATCATTATACTATTATTAGTAATAGTAATTAGGTGAGTACACATAATGGGGAAAAAAACCTCTAAACTAAGAGTCAGGAACCTTTTTTAAAAAAGGCTAGATTGTAAATACTTAAGGTTATTAAGCCATATGCACATATTCTTTTTCTGTTACATATTCTTTTTTAACAATCTGTTAAAAATATGATATTTAATTTGTTATAATATTGCTTGTTTTATGTTTTGGTTTTTTGGTCACGAGGCATGTGGGATCTTAGTTCTCCAATACAGGGATCGAACCCACAACCCCTGCATTGGAAGGTAGAGTCTTAACCACTGGACCACCAGGGAAGTTCCCACTCATTTGTCTTTAAGACACCATGTAAGGTGCAGTTCTCATGTACACTGTTACTCCTATTAATAAGTCTCCTGTTGTTTCTCCTAATCATTTCTAATCTCCTGTGACTATTTGCTTGCGGACCCAGGAAGTGTAAAGAGTGTATTCTTCAAATCTCTCTCCAGCTATAGATTCTGGTGTGAGGAATAGCAGTTATCTGCCTTCAGCTTCCTCTCTCACAAACCTGCCGCGCCTGGCCAGAGATCTAAGAGAACCTATATTTGAATATTTAATTGATTCCAAATGTGCTAAGGAACGCTGCAGAGAAGACATGTTACTAATCACTCTTCAGGAGCTTGGTCCCTACAGAAACAGCTTCAGATGTTTCCCAAACCTTCTCTGGATAATAGGGAGTTAAATTAGTTACAGGTTACCGTGGAGGAAGGGCGTCTACTCCTAGAGGAAAGTTAAATGGAGCCCTCAGTTTTGCACAGACATGAGGAAGAGTTTTTGCTACACTAGATGTTTAATCAAAGTACAGTAGAAGCCCTCTTACTAGCCATCATCTAACAGACCGGCTGCAATAACTGATTCTCCATTCTGTTTGTAAAACGTGGTGACTGATGCCCACAGCATGCGAATGCACTAGGCTGGCAGGCTCCCCGCTAGCGTACCTCTGGCACTTCTGCCCCCACCTATTCTGTTATACACTTAGGAAGAGTGAGTTTCGTACCATTCATTTACTCATTTAATAAATATTTATTGAATGCCCAGTATGTGCCAGGCATTATTCCAGGCTCGCAGGATTTGGGAGGCAACAAAGGAAACCAAACCAAACCTGTATGTGTATGTTAGTTGTTCTCGTTATTAATCATACTAGAAGTTATTAATCATAATGCAAACCAATGAAATATGAATACAAAGAGAAAATGGATTTCTATGAAAAGTAAGCTGAGTGCTTTGTAAAAGCTAAATGAAGGTGAATCACTAAAAACTTACTGTTGAATAACGTTTCAAAACAACTGTCAAATACTAAAAATAAATATTATAAAAATCTAAAAGTTGTCTGTATTAAGTGCTTTACAAGTGGCTTTAAATTTTGACCCCATTTTAAAGACTCAGAAAAACAAAAAAGACAAGTCCTTGGCTTTATATCAGAAGTTGGGAAATGAATGGACATGTTATATGTTTTAAGCTCAAATAATAATGTTGTGGTGCATATGATTCATCTTTACAATTTCTTTCTTCAATCAACTTTTCATGTGACCCACCAATTTCCAATAAGAGGGCTTCTATTGTATAAAGTAGTGCTATCACTGACATATCAGAAAAGTTTCAGTTTGGAGGAACTGGCAATAAATGTATCTGTGTAGTGAATCACATTCACCCAAAGCCTCCTAATCTAAATTTGGGAATATGTTTTATTTTTTTTTAATGTCCCAATATATTTATTATTTGATGTATTTTGTCCTGAATGTTTTTTGCAGCCTAAGACGTATTTTCATCAACTCTGCTTCAGTCTCTCATTTAAAGCTCCTACTCATTGTGTTAAACAGATGAATTCTTGAACACTTAGCAGTTATTTTTCAGTATGTCATTTTATCATTAGAAGTTTCCATGTTACATGTGATGTATTACAGCTTGATCTGTCCTAAGTTGCAGGTCTTAAAGTCTATTTTCAAACTTCCTTTATAAATTCTAACTTAAAATACTTGTACCTTTATTTATTTATTTATTTATTTGTTTGTTTGTTTGTTTTGTATACTCCATAGATCTGGATAGTTATCCAGTTATTAGCAGAATGGCTCTAAATCCTAATGGCATCTTTTTTGCTACTATGTGAGCTGTAAGTTGAGTTAGTAAATAGAAGTTTCAATTGTAAATATACTCAACAGATTTTTATCTGTGCAGACCTACACACAGTGTTGGCATTTTAGGTATATCTGGAAGTTATACACATGGTTTGAGGAAATGCTGAGCAGGGAGAAATGTATAATCATTATTAGTTTGTGAAAAAAGCAAAGCAAGTTTCTGCCACCAACCCATGAAAGCACAGGAAATGGCTTCGTGTAGTAGGTGTTCGAGTCTAAGCATTCTGTTGACAGAAGTGGGTTCTACCCAGGGATTTTGTGTTAATGTAATCAAACACTTCAGAGCTGCAGCCTAGCAAGCTCAAGTCCACCCACCTCAGAGTTTATCTTTAGCTCATCTGGAAGAGTTTATTTTAAACACTGAACATTGTTTGCTGCTGTTGAAATGAAAGTGAGAGAGTTACAAGCTTTCTTCCACTGCCATCTGGCAGATTTACTGATGGATCAGGTTCTTTAATCCATGCAGCCCCGTGTGTGGGAGCTATTGTCTCTGTGTTGATCATGCAGCTGGCTTGGCTGAACTTTCAAAAGCTCACACAAAGCTATCAAGAGCCATCCTATAGATAAATGAAGCTGGGGGTGTTACAAAAGTCACTGTATACTTTTCATTTTCCTCTGAGTCCACATTTTTTACTCTATAGTTCCCTGTGAACTGGAAAAGAGGATAACTATATTTGAATATTTTGAAAAAATAATTGAAGTTGCAAAAAAGTGACGATACTTAAATTAGAAAATTATGGCAAAGTGGAAAGGAAAGGAACAGCAGATTTGGGGGAGAGGTCTGTATCTCATTAAAGTAAATGTGGGATGCAAGAAGTCAAATGAGAGTGTTCTTTTCAATGGGGATTTACCTTTCTAGTTTTCCACACTATGTGTGATGCGGGGACATTCAATGATACCCACACATTACATAGTTAACCATTAGTTGTAGCCTCCATGGGTATGAAACTATACAGGATCTCACACAGGACATCACGCCAAGTATAGCTTACAGCTAACTCCAGGGCACAATTTGGATCATACCCACAAGTGCATACACAAGCATCAAGAGATTACATACGAGTAGTGGGCTGTGTGCAAGATAAGATACCTTCAATATAACATATTAAGTTTGTAGGAACATAAGACAAATAGAACCAATAATATTTTGGATGTGGTCAATTGCCATTCAGTTTTCTTTGCTACCTACATCTGGAGCACCCTTTTTATCTTGCATAGGCTGGAGAGTTTTAAAACAATAAACAAAAATCTACATTGCCTATGTTCTGGATGAAAACCCGTTTCCAACATGTAGATGCCCCTAGAGTGAGATTTTGAAGAGGGAATTGAAAAGGAAGACTTCTTCCTAGTGTTTCTGACTATTTTCTGCTGGCAAGAAAGGTTGTGGGTACAGAGTGGTTTCTTTTTGTTTAGTTTGGTGGGTTTTTTTTTTTTTCTTCTTCTTTTGGTTTTCTTTTGGTTTTTGATAACAAGAGGCAATTGGGGTGGACCTGACAATTCTGTGTCCATCCACTTCTTAGTGGGTGTTGAGAGGAGGCTACAATGGTGGTGACCTCCTAATCCCCGTTTCCTGACCCCTGACTCATAGCTGTGGCGCTGTGTGTTGTAACTCAGTGTTTCCATCGCACCCTCCAGATTCCCACCTTCCTGATCACGGCAAAGGCAGTCACTTCCCCTTGCAGGTCAGTTCTGTTGTATTTCTGGAGTCATTCCTGCGAATATAACCTATCCCACTTTTCCAGCCCTTCCGATCATTTTGTAGACACCTAGTTTCTTATAATCTATCTTGTTCTCCTTAAAATACCGTCTCTGGGATGGATTTTGTTTCCTATAAAGAAAACAGACCACCAGGATTACTGACCAGAGAGAAGAAACATAAATTTGTAAATAAAAATCACTTTGCAAATGAGCAAGTGAAGGCATATATAGAAGACATGAAGAAATTGAATATTACAGCTTGAAAGGGACGGGGCTGATGGAAGAGAGGCAGCCAACATGGAATGCCTTTGGTGAAATCAATGGTATGATGTTTGGGCCTTAGCTTAGCAGCCTCAGATATTTGAACTTGTCAAAATGTCAGTTGATAATGAAAAACCACCAAAGGAACTGGAAATCTCTTTCCTTTAGGTAGCATTTTGTACACAAGTGAGGAAATCCATTTGGGGAGCCAAATTATAATCAGAATCTTGATTTGTTATTATAGAATCAGAGGAGGGGAAGTTAATTCTGAGGCTGAATATTTGGTGACGTTAGCAGTGGTACCTGCATAAGCAGGAGATTTATGCTCTGGATGGACGTGGACCTTAATGTGGGCCTTGTAAGCATGTGTTCTGTTGTTGCTGACCATGCTGCCTTCCGAGTGACATTTTTTTTTCCTTTTTTAAATATCTGTTTATCATCTAAATATTGCTAGTCAGGCTCAGGAGACATTTTTGCCTCTAGTGTACCTCACAGAGAGGTAGAAAAGGGACCAGGTGAATTAGCCACATTCAAAGACACAGATAGGGGTAGAGGAATATATTATTCATAGTTGGAAAGACTGTCAGTTGAGAGAATATCTGAGAATCATTGCTAATATGAGATTTCAGGTGAACGGATTAATTTATCACAGCTGTTTTCCATTTAAGAAAAAAGTAATAAATACTGGGCTTCCTTTAGCAGGCAATTTGATTAAGATTGTAGAATGACTTGTAATGGATAATCCTGCATAAGTGTTTGGGATAGTGTGAACTGATTAAAAAGACATTCATAACTGAAACCCTGGCTACCCTAGGAATATTTATTTCTATTTATCTGCTGCAAATCAAATCAGAGAAGTAAAGGTGAGAGGGGATTCAAAGGCTAGATGTGAGTTTTCAAGAACCAGACTATACTGCATTGAAGGCAGGGACATGTTTGAACATTCCCACTTCCTGCTAACATCTGGTACAGGACTGTATTATATCTATTATTCACAAGATATTAGGTTGATTATTTAATTAGTTAATTAATGACCTAAAAACTAAGCAGTCTACCACACTATTGATAGCCAGGGTAGATGGAGCTGACTTAACCGGCCTGGAGGATGGTCTCTTCCTACACCTTAGAGAATGACTTCAACCCTGACAGGGAAAAGAAGGCCCTTCTGGCTTGTGAAAGCAATGCTGGATTTTCCTACATACTCTTATGCAGAACATGGAATGATAAACATGAAAGCCCTGAGTAAGTGTGTCATCATTTTTGACAACTGTAGTCAGTGGTAATTTGGAATTAATAGGAGAGAAGCTAGAATATCAACAAAGAAGGCTCACAGATGAAAAAGAATTAATCTTGCCACAACTTCCCCTGGAAGCTTCTATAGAGTTTAAATTATTGGCTACTGCCTTCCAGTTTTTTCTGCAGTCCTGTGTATTCTAGTAAACAAGCTGCCTTCAGTTGATTAGATATGATCTTCCAGAGGCAACACAATTAATTCTGCCATAACCAGTATGTATTTACTCTGCCCCATAATCAATTTTCAAATAAGTATATATGTATAAAACAGTTAAAGGGCTTATTTTTTTTTAAAGAATGCCACATTTTTGCAAATTCCTAAGACCATGGGTCATAAATTAATAGGACAAATTAGGAGAAAGTTCTTTCTAGAATAATAATAACTACTATTTTTGTGAGATATTTTACGTGTATTATCTCTGATCCTTGTAACAACACTGCAGGGTATTTCTATTCCTAAGCCTAGTGACTTGCCTGAAGCCTGATGAGCTCATCATTTGAAACAAAATTTTTCAGATTTTAGAGCCTCTGACTCCTTCCATTGTACCAGTGTACACTTCTTTTAGTGAACTAAAATAATGTGCACAGAAAAAGTTAAAATCTTCTCTAAAATAAAAAAAAGTAGATATTTAATTCTCATATTTATAATTATTATTATTCACAATTTTCCCTTTAGTATATTCATTTTCTAGAGGAGATAATATTTGAAATAAGATTTTTTTCTGCCTGTTAGGTCAAGAATGTGTTGAAAAAAATTTTTTCATTGACTACTATATTTAGTTTCTCTGTCAACACCAGTTAATTGAAAAGGTTTCTGCATAATATCCCCAAGTGTAAATTATTTATCAGGGTGGTTAAATAACCCAGTGCCCAATCCAGAGTGTTGGTTTTCTGCCAGAGGGAAATATATCATCTTTCATGGGTTTTGAGAAATTGCACAAACAATGAAGATGTCTGACTTAAATCATAGTACAATGATCAAAAGAACCATATTACTGTACTTTATAGTAAATGCATCCATTTCTTTTGAAATACAACAGTTTTAACTCTCCAACATCTGTTGAGAATTCAGAGAGATTACACATATCCTATTAGTGAAAACCCACTAATTAAAGATTCCTAATACTTAGGATAGTTTTCCCACTATGTAACTGATAACACACATGATACATCAACATTATTTCATGTAAAATTTTCTAAATAAAATGGGAGGTGACAGAGAAAAGATTTTTTGTGTGTTTCTTTTTCAAAATAATTATTTCAGGGAACATTGGTTTCTGGAATTGGCAGGCTAGGTTATTTGGACCAATTTTTATTTAAGGACATCTAACAATTCTGATGAAAATAGAAAAAAATAAATTTTCTTAAAAACACCAAAATGCTGACAAGATGGTGAGAAATTCTTGATCAAGATCATGCAAACATGAAGGTAAGAATCCTAAAAGTTAAGTGAGAAGGCAAAATTACTTTGTCATAGAGAACATTTGTCTCCCTACAAGAAACAACGAGTATAAAATTTTTTTGACTACTTAGAAGCCTAGAAACTGAAGGAGGCTAGAAATGAAAGCCTGAACAAAATCTGGGATTGATAGGCACCCACACAAACTCACATTAAGCTGGGATTCTGAACGACTACACACTCAAGGTAAGGGTGAGCAAGAATTAACGTTATATTATATTCCCAACTATCCCATGTAACAGGGGAGTTGTCTTAAGATTGAGAAGAAGAGGGAACATATAAAAGAAGAGAAAACCCATCCCTGGAAGGCTATAAACTAACCCCTGGCCCCCATGCATAAGTGAAAATTGATTTCACCAGGACAATACAAGAAAACTCAAACCATCAATTTGGTCTAAAATTGTTAGGGACTGGTAATACCCTAGATGACCAGCAGGAAAAAAAAAAAAATTTCAAATCCTCTTTAGAGGAAGGTACCTTCATAAAAGGGCTTGGACAACCTCCATAAATAATTTTTTCAAGGGTAATGATTAGCACTAAAGTTGCAAGTGCAGGTACCATGAGTGAGAGTCATCAGCACTGATGGCAAAATATCAGATATGGAAACTATCAGACTTGGATGATAGACCCACTATACTTACTGTGTATAAAGAAATAAAAATGAGTTTGAAAATTTAAGCAGGGAGCAAAAAAATATAAAAGCAACAGATTTTAGAATGATATGGGACTTGGACTTCTAGAGATGGAAATTACTATAACTGAAATTAAAAGTTCAGAGTGTGCATTTGGCTGCAGATTGAACATGACAGAAGAGCGAAGTAATGAGCCAAAGGGACAATAAGAAGAAACCATCTAAAATGCTGTGAAGAGAGATGCAAAAATGGAAATTTTAGGTGAGAAATTAATAAATGTGGTAGATAGAATAAAAATATATAATATATATTTTTGGAGTTATAGAAAGAAAACAAAGAGAGAATAGGGACAGAGGCAATATTTGAAGAGAAAATGAGAGGGAATTTTCCAGAACTGATGAAAAACAATAATCCACATCTCCAACAAGCCTAATTTTAAGCAGGAATATTAAAAAGGTAAACATTGAAAACATATGTCCATGCAAAAAAACTGCACGGATATTTATAGCAGCTTTATTCATAAGTGCAAAAACTTGGAAACAACCAATATGTACCTCAGTTAGGTAAACAAAAATAAACTGTGGTATATCCAGACAATGGAATATTATTCATCACTAAAAAGAAATGAGCTATCAAGTCATGAGAACACACGGAAGAATCTTAAATGCATATTGCTAAGTTAAATAAGCCAGTCTTAAAAGGCTACATGTTGTATGATTCCAACTATATGACATTCTGGAAAAGGCAAAACTATGAAGACAGTAGAGATTAGCAGTTAACAGAGTTAAGAGAGAAGGGAGGGATGAATAAGGAGAGCACAGAGGATTTTTAGGGCAGTGAAACTATTCTGTATGATACTATAATGGTGGATATATGTCATTGTACATTTGTCAATATCCATAGAATGTACAATACTGAGTGAACCCTATATTTTAATAAAAAAGCATTTGTAACTAGATACATCATAAAGAAACTACAGAAAACAGAAGTCAAAGAGAGGATCTTAAAAGCTACAGTGAAATTGCCTTTAAAAGCAAGACTGATGGACAGCTGACTTATCACCAGAAGTAGTGTATGTAAGCCAGAAGACAGTAATACGCTAAATGGAAATAACTGCCAACCCAGAATTCTATACCCAATCAAAATATATATCCAGGATGGATGCAAAATAAAAATCTTAACAAACATACCAAAACGGAGAGAACTGGCCACTATTGAACCACATCAAAGGGCATCTTATTTTTTTTTTCCTATTTATTGCTTCACTTTATTTTTGCAATTGATTTTAATACCATAATTAGAGTTAATACCTAACACTAAATTAAAATATAGCTATATAAATGGTGGCTGCTCATAGATTTTTTTCAGAATATTTCATATTATATATATATATATATATATATATATATATATATATACACACACACACACACACACACACATATATCATTGAAGAATAGTTGATTTACATTGTGTTAGTTTCTGGTGTACAGCAAAGTGATTCAGTTATATATATATATATATATATATATATATATATATATATATTCTTTTTCCTATTCTTTTCCATTGTGGTTTATTGCAGGATATTGAATATAGTTCCCTGTGCTATACAATAGGACCTTGTTGTTTATCCATGTTATATATAATAGTTTGCATCTGTTAATCGCAAACTCCCAATCCAACCCTCCCCAAAGGGCATTTTAAATGATTCACTTCAGACACATGGAAAGTAATTCCAAACAGAAGTTCTGAGGTACAGGAAAGAAGCAAGAACAAAGAAAATATTGTGTAAGTATAAAGCTGATAATCATGTTAGAAAATAATAATTGTAGAAACATTTATTATTTATAAATAATAATGTAAATAAAATAACAATGTAAGATAATAGACTTATACCTGATAATATTTAGATAGAAATCAGGAAGGGGTGAATTGAGTTAAACTGTTCTGAAGATTTTCTATTGTGCAGGAGTGAGATAAATGTAAAGTTTGGTATTCAAACTTATTGTTAAGGATGAATGATGTAATATAGACTAACCATTGAAATAATTTTTAAAAGGTGTAATCTCTAAACTAGTATAGCAGAAAAAACAGAATGATAAAAGTAATGTTTCTGAAAGAAAATAAGAAATAAGGAAAAATGTAGAAAATGTGGAACAAATATAGGATACAAAATAACGTGGTAGATGTAAAACAAAATGTGTAGTTATAATAAATAAAAGTGAATAAATACTTCTGTAAAAAAGACGGAGCTTTTAGACAACTGATGGGAACATACTGTATAGCACAGCGAACTCTACCTAATGCGCTGTGGTAACCTAAATGGGAAGGAAGTCCAAAAGGGAGGGGATATCTGTATGTGTATGGCTGATTCATTTTGTTGTGCAGTGGAAGCTAACACACCATTGTAAAGCAACCATACTCCAATAAAAATTAATTAAAAATAAATGTAAAAAAAAAAAAAAGATGGAGCTTTTTATACTATTTTAAAAGCCCAGTGTTATAGAAATATATCTTGAAAGTAAGTATGAAGATATTAAAAACAAAAGAAAGGAAAAATATGCATCAGGAAAAGTCACCAAGTTAAAACGGGCATAACTCTGTTAAAACAAACTAACACTTAAGCTGAAAAGCACTATGTAGCTAAAGAAGGTCACTTCATGATGATAAATGTTTTTAATTCACCAGGAAGATATAACAGATTTTTTAAAAAATTTCATAAACCTAACTATGAAATTCAAAGTTACGGAGCCTCCAAACATACAAAGCCAAAAGCAAAAAAGCATGTCTACAAGGGGAATGGGCATATCTACTGTCATAGTGGGATATATTTTTTAACACATCTATCTCTGTAATTGATTGACAAAGCTGGCCAGATGTGAGTGAGCCTGTCGAAGATTTGAACAGCAATTTGGTTAAGTGAGTTGATTTAATGGACAGATATGCAGCACTGTACCCAACAAAAAAAGAATATATCAAATCTCAAGGACAGGCAGAAGAATGTCAAAAAGTGATTTTATAGTGGGGTATGAAGCAAGTTTCAACATATCTCATGAATTTGAGAGTACATAGTGTTCCCTAATCACAACAGAGTTAAGATAGACGTCAGTAACTAAACATAGTTGGGAAACTCTTGTAAGTTTGAGAATCAAGAAATACACTTCTAGATTAGTGATGGATCAAATAAGAAATCAAAATAGGAATTTTAAAATATTTTTAGAAAATGATAGTGAAATACTAGCCTTGAATGAACATATTAGAAATAGAGAATAATTGGAAATCAATCAGCTATGCATTCTTTTTCGGAAGTTAAAAAAAGTACAGGAAAAATTAACTCGAGTAAATAAAAAAATAAACATATAAGGAATTTAAAATATAAGAGCAGATGCTAATGAAATAGAAAGCAAACATACAATAGAGAGGATCAGCAATATTAATTCTTTGAAAAGATTTATAAAACTGGCCTACGCTTGTAAAGAAGACACAAATAAACAAGTAAACAATATCATTCACTTGGCTTATGCTCACTATCTCTGTGTTCAGTTGTAAAGTAAAAAAATAAAAATAAAGTAAAATAAGAAGAAAAAGAAAGAAACTAGTAAAAAAAAAAAAAAAGACATACTAAAAATATTATTTCTAAGACTGCACTAAACCAATAATGTCCAGTTAGGGATTATGTAGTTTATAATTAGCTGGGACCAATCTTTTCTTATAATATGCCTATAAATTTATAATGCTTGTTCAAGTTAAATATATCTGACTTTCACACACATCTAAGAAGCATATCATGTATGGACACATGCTTCTAACTTTGCCTTTTGATCTTCTCCACAATTTGTGAGGTGGGTATTCTTAGTCTCCTTCTAGAGATGAGGAAGTCGAGGCTCAGAGACATGAGGCAGCAGGTGATTAACAGAACGGCAGGTGGGCAGGCAGGTAGGCAGTCTCAGGCTTATGTGACTTGTCATCCTTCAACGCCCCACAAGCATTTAGGCCCTTCTCTCAGCAGATTGCCACGAATCTCTGTGAACACGATCCACTAAATCCTGAAGTGAGATACACCTCCTTCTCAGTTATTTTTATTTTTTTAAAGGCTATCAAAGACCCAGTTGAATGATTATCTACTGGTAGAACTTCAAAAACTATAAATTAAACTAGAAAGGTGGGTGGTTTCTCCTCAATCCCACCTTTCTATCCATGAACCCCAGTTACCAGGGGAAAAAAAAAAATCTTCTTTGAAAGCATAAGTTTCCAGCCTCTTTTGAATAGTGGGAAACCTTTTTCAACTGATCGTCATCTTAAAGGGCTCCCAGAACTGCATGATACCCCCAGAATTAAATAAATTACACATGCGGTTATGAGAAAGTTAAGTACTTCTGTATCCACATCATTAGTCATCGAAATTCTTGTCGGGAGTAAGAGCCCAGCCCCACAGGTCAGCCACTTCATGTTTCCTTAACACTTCCACTGTTTTTTAAACCCCCGCTTCTTGATTTATGACTGTACCGTGGCCTCAGCCTGGGCCTAATAATGCAGCATGTACCACCCCCGATCAGAGTGACACGCATATTCCCTTGCACCAATTTAAGTCATCCCATATGTGGGCTCTCGCCCTTTCTTTTGCTATCTGGAAGTTCATGAAAGCAGGTGACCAGTGCTGCAAGACAAGGACCATCACTTCAACGTGAAGACTTTCAGCAAATGATTCTTACTTCTCCACTAATTTCCGCCACTCAATATTCTTGAAGTTTTTTTGGCTGCTTCTAATTTTCCTTGAATTGGGCAACTTACTTCTACTGGGAATGCTTCCCCTTGTTTTTACCCTGCATGGGCAATGGATTGTTTTTCACTTCCTTCATAACGTCGCTACCCATGTGACCAGCCCAAGATCAAGAGCTGCTTCTACAGGAAGCCTTTCCCACCCTCACCTCCATTCAAGCCCTTAACATATTACTGCATATTACTATAAGTAGTGTCTGTGTCTACGTCAGATCCACGCATGTCTCTATGCCTGGGATATATTAGGCATCCAGAGAAATTCTACTAACTGTTTTTGAGTATCTGTTATATTCCAGTTACTGTGCTGGGAGCTGGGGATACACTGATTAATAAGACCATCAGGCTACTCCCAGTCTAGCAGGTGTAGTTAAACATATGTATACAAATAGCTATAATACAAAAGGGTTGAGTCTATGATGAAGAGCTCAAAGGACAACTAATGGTGGAGGGTGGGAAGGCTTTGGCAGAGCACGTGGTTTGGGAAGCGTGGCCTGGGAAGGGTGGGTTCCCTGGGGAAGAAGAGAGAGAAGAATGCTACAGGCACTGCAGTGGGAGAAGCACAGGCTGAGGCTCGGGGACGTGGTCCTGGTGGGGCAGGAGAGTGGAGAGTAAAGAATACACTGGATGGATGGATGAGACAACAGCCAGGAAAGGTATGAAGGGCAGGTTAATGTGACCTAGTCTTTTAGACAGTGGGATGTCCTTGGAGTTTTTTTTTAGCAGATGAATGGCAAGATTAGCCCTGTATTCCAGATAGATTGCAATCACAAGGGCGAGGGTAACGTTAAAGTGGGGACAGTGGTGGGAAACAAGCCAGTTGGGAAGCTGGTTTTCTAGTCCAATCAAGAGCTCATCAAGTGATAGCTACTTTGGAAAAATTGACAGCTCTGGGAGATTTATTGCATGTGGGAAGAGAGCAAGAGAGTAGAGGCAAGGAAGACCTTAAGTAAGATTAAAATAATTAATCTGATTCTTTGCCATTTGAATGTAGGCATCCCCTTGGCGCACTGTCTCACCCAAAACAAGGCCAAAGGAGCTCCAATAACCCTGGTAGACTTAAGCCAGCTCACGAGGGTCTTCTATACCCACCAGAGCAGGCCAAATAGGGACGTGGCCATTGTGGACAAATGAAAGCTCTGTCTTGCCCTGGTGCAGGACAATGTTTTCCTTTCACTTACTCATTCTTTCTTTCTTTCATTCATCAAACGTTTTCAAAGCAGCTTCATGTGACCTCAAGAAAATTGGGGGAGGAAATAGGCAGGTAAAAAGGGGTTTGTGCTGAATTTTGCCCCCCTAAATTCATATGTTGAAGCCCTAGCCCCATGCAATACTGTGGAATGTAACTGTATTTGGAGACAGGGCCTTTAAAGAGATGATTAAAGTGAGATAAGGCTATATGGGTGTTCCCTAATCCAATATGATTGGAGTCCTTATAAGAAGAGGAAGTCAGAACACAGACAACATCCACAGAGGAAAGACCTCATGAACACCCAGTAAGAAGGCGGCTGTCTACAAGCCAAGGAGAGAGGCCTCAGCAGAAACCAAGCCTGCTGACACCTTGATCTTGGACTTCTAGCCTGCAGAACCATGAGAAGGTAAATTCCTATTGTGTGAGCCACACCATCTGTGATATTTTGTGATGGCAGCCCTGGATGACTAACACAGCAGGTAACTGCAATTTGTAGTGGTAAGAGTGTGATCAAGTCTAAACCTGGTACCATGGGGCACGAGGGAATCATGATCAATTCAGCCTGGGAGAATTAGAAGAGGAAAAACCTCCTCAAATGAGGTTTTGAAGGATGAGTAGGAGTTTTACAAATAAACATGGAAGGATGGCATTTCAGACAGAGAATTCCTTCTTTCTGGCACCTCAGTCCTTCTCTCCATATTAGTCCCCTGATCCATTCCTGAAATCTTGTTTGTCTCAGCTGACTCTCAGCCAGTCCTTATGAACAGAAAGAGCACAAGGTCCACTCTTTCTTGAGGCTGCTGGCTCTGCTCTGCCTACCCCTGCCCGGCTTCGTCCTTGGGCAAACTGCCTTCACGTTTTGCAAGATGGCTGCTGGCAACCTCCAGCACACACGGCCCAGCCAACCTGGGCCCCCCCAAGCCACCCCTCACTCACAGCACACCGATCGAATCTTATGGATTGGGCCTGCTTGGAGCATATACCCATCTGGGCACCCCCATAGCCAGAGAAGTGGTATTTCTCAACTGGCCAGGCCAGCTTGGGTGACAGTACCACCCCTCCGGTCAGTGCCACCTGAATCTCATGGAATGTCCTTGACGCAGGAAGGAGGAGCTGTGTGGTTAGAAGTAGAAGAAACACCAGGGAGGCAAAAGCAGCAGCTGCTCCTTGCAGTAGTGGTGTTATTCCTCTTTAGAGAAGGCAGGCTCGGAGAGGCTAAGTGGCTTGTGAGCATCATTCATTCATTCATTCATTCAGTCATAATATCCTGAACACTTACTGTATGTTAAGCACTGTGCTAGGTCCTTGGAATCAATTCATGAACAATGCAAGCAAAGACCCCCCACTAATGAAGCTTGAATTCCACTGAGAGAGGACATGAGTAAAGAGTAACATTAAGAAATCAATTATCTACTAAGAAGGTGATAAGGAAAAAAAACTGTAGCATATGTAGAATCCCCTTCAGGTACCTAGTGTTGCACAGGGGTGGAGGGAGATACAAAGTCATGATAATAATGGAAATGGCTAAGATTTGTTCAGTGAATATTAGGTCAGGCGTTCTGCTAAAGGTGTGAAAGTATTAATCTCTGAGGTTGGTATTGCTGTCTTCACTTTACAAATGAGGAAATGGGCACAGAGAGGTTGTGTGGCTTGTCCAAGATCACGCATACCTGATCGGTCTACTTCGAGCTCTGTAACGTTCCACTGCTGGGCTTCAGTGGGCTTCAAGTTGATCTGGGGGTGGGGAAGGGGACATGAGAAGACAGAATACAATTCTAGACCATACCATATGCATCAGACACTGAAAATAGTGGCGGAAGATTTCCAGAGTAAAGGAGAGTGCTTTGTGGGGTTTCCAGAGTAAAGGAGAGTGCTTTGTGGATGGGGTCTGTGTGTAAAACCTTCCTGGAGAAAGTCAGAACTGAGCTTGGCTGGAGTGTTCACCTGTTTGAAGAAGTCACCCTTGAGATTTGTAACTGCAAGACTGCTCCCTGGGTCGGATCTGCGGTCCAAAGGGCTTGAGGGAGATTTGTGGGAGACAAGACTCGTTGTCAGCCTCAATATTGGATAATGCACAAGTTGCCTAACCTTGGCAATAAGTAGGATAACACTCGCAACATTTAAGGAGTCCTTATCAAGTGTTACACAGTGTTCACAGCACTTTGCTTGTATTATATAATGTCATCCTCACAGGCACCTCCTGATAAGGTCATTTATTATATTTGTTATCTGTCGCTGTATAACAAATTACCCCAGATCTTCATGTCTTAAAATAACATGCGTTTATTTATTCTGTGGGTTAAGAATCAAGGCCCAGCTTAGCTGGGTCCTCCAGCTCAGGGTCTCTCACAAGGCTGCCATCCATTCTCAGCCAGGGTCGCATTATCTCATTCAGTTGAGCAGGGTCCACTTCAGGCTCGCTCAGTGGGTGTTAGTAGGAGTCAGTTCCTCGGTGGACATTGGCCGGAAGGCATCCTTAGTTCCTCGTCCTTTAGGCCCCTTGATATGTATCTGGCTCCTAAAGAGAGCGAGCAAGAAAGAGTGAGAGAGAGTCAGCAAGATGGAAGTCACAGACCTTTAAAACCTAATCTCACATGCAGAAGGCCAACAGTCACATGAAAAAATGCTCAACATCGCTAGTTAGTAGAGAAATACAAATCAAAACTACAATGAGGTATCACCTCATACCGGTCAGAAAGGCCATCATCAAAAAGTCTATAAATAATAAATGCTGGAGAGGGTGTGGAGAAAAGGGAACCCTCCTACACTTCTGGCGGGAATGTAAATTGGTGCAGCCGCGATGGAGAACAGTATGATGTTTCCTTAAAAAACTAAAAATAGAGCTACCATATGATCCCAGCAATCCCACTCCTGGGCATATACCCTGAGAAAACCATAATTCAAAAAAACACATGCACCCCAATGTTCACTGCAGCGCTATTTACAATAGCCAAAATATGGAAGCAACCTAAATGCCCATCGACAGATGAATGGATAAAGAAGATGTGGTACATATATACAGTGGAATATTACTCAGCCATAAGAAAGAATGAAATAATGCCATGTGCAGCAAAATTGATGGACCTAGAGATTATCATACTAAGTGAAGTAAACCAGAGGAATACAAATATCGCGTGATATAGCTTATATGTGGAATCTACAAAAAAAAAAGATTATATAAACTGTTTGTTTCCACAGTGATGGCTTAAATTCTATTGGATATTGGGAACAATAGTTATACTATACTATTTATTTCTCAGCTCTGGATAATGCAAATTATTTGATTTATGTTACATTTCAGTGTTTCCTTTGTTATCAATCCTCCTAATGCAACCTAGACTTCCTTATTTTTCAAGATATGAATCAGTCATGAATTTACATCTCAGTTTAATTCAGTAAAAGTCTAATCTTTAAAACAAAACAAAACAAAACCCTAATCTCAGAAGTGGCAGCCTATCAGGTTTACCGTATTCTAGTCATTAGAAGTGAGTCATTTGGTCCAGCCTACATTATTCAGAGAGAATTACACAAGGACATGGAACCCAAGAGACAAAGATCACCAGGGGACATCTGAGATGCCTGCCTACGACAAACGTGACCCTCATTCCACACAAGGCGAAACGGAAGCACAGAGTGTTTAGAGAACTCCCTCTAGGGTCTCAGCTAAGATGACGGAAGGAAAATGGAGACCCAGTCTGTCTTATTCACCCCCATGTCCCTAGCACTACATGTAGAAGGCACTCAATAAATACTTTCAGATAGATTTGCCACATATATAACAAACCAAGGATTAATTGGTATCCAGGTTGTATAAATAGATTCAGGCTACACAACATAGTGATTTGATATTTCTATACATTTCAAAATGATCACCATAATAGGTCTAGTTATGATCTGTCACCATACAAAGATATTACTTAATTATTGGCTATATTCCCACACTGTACATTTCATACCCATGACTCATTTATTTTGCAACTGTAAGTTTGTACCTCTTTCTCTCTCACCTATTTCTCTTCTCCACCCACACCCCTCCCCTCTGGCAACACCTGTTTGTTCTCTGTATCTATGATTCTGCTTCTGTTTCGTTATATTTGTTCATTTGTTTTGTTTTTTAGATTCCACAAAGTAAAATCATACGGTGTTTGTCTTTCTCTGACTTATTTCACTTAGCGTAATACCCTTTAGGTCCTTTCATGATGTTGCAAATGATGAGATTTCATTATTTTTATGGCTGAGCAATATTCCATTGTGTGTGTACTTCTTCTTTATCCATTCATCATTTGATGGACACTTAGATTACTTCCATATCTTGGCTATTGTAAATAATGCTGCAATGAACATAAGAGTGTCCATCTTTTCTAATTAGTGTTTTAATTTTCTTTGGATAAATACCCAGGAGTGGGACTGTTAGATTGTACCGTAGTTCTGTTTTTAATTTTTTGAGGAACTCCCATCCTGTTTTACATAGAGGCTGCACCAATTTACATTTGTACCAACAGTGCATGAGGGTTGTCTTTTCTCCACGCCCTTGTCAACTTTTGTTATTTATTGTCCCTTTGAAAACAGCCATTATGACAGGTGTGAGGTGATATCTCTAACATAGTGTTGTAGGTCAATTATACTTCAAAAACAAATGAATAGAAAAAAACCTCAAAAAAAAAAGAGATCAGATTTGCGGTTACCATAGGCAGAGGGTGTGGGGAAGGGCAATTGGATGAAGGCAGTCAAAAGGTACAAAGTTCCAGTTATAAGATAAATAAGTACTAGGGGTGTCATGTACAGCATGACAAATATAATGAACACTGCTGGATGTTATATATGCAAGTTGATAAGAGAGTAAATAAGAGTTGTCATCACAAGGAAAAAACATTTTTATATTTCTTTAACTGAATATCTATATGAGTTGATGGACGTTTACTAAAGTTATAATGGCAATCCTTTCATGATGTATGTAAGTCAAATCATTATGCTGTACACCTTAAGTGTTACAGTGCTATATGTCAATTATATGTCAATAAAACCAGAAGAAAAAAATAGATTCATAAGGAAGAGACAAAAACTCATTCAAAAAATTGACCAGGGATGTGAACAGGCGTTTCCAGAAGTAGAACCCTGAAGTGAAATGAACTTGAGAACCCCACTAATAAAATAAGAAGATACAAACCCATTTCCATGTGATGAGCAGAAATTAAATGGCTTCACAATTATCAAAGATAGTGGTAAACAGAAACACTCATACACTGCTGGGGGAAACGTAAAGGTGGATCATCTACTGTGGAAAGAAAATTGGCAATAAGTAATGAAATTACAAACGAGCATCCTCTCTGGCTCTGCAATTCCACTTCCAGATGTATATTCTAGAGGAATTCTGAAAGATGTGCACAAGAAAACACATCCAAGAATATTCATTGCAGCGTTGTTTTTAACAGTGAAAATTGGAAAACACCCAAATATCCATCTATAAATAAATACAATGTACTGTGTATGTAAATTCTATTCATCTGCTAAAAGGCAGGGCCCAGATCTATATATACAAATCTCAAAAACATATGTTATCTTCCACTTCTGGTTATGCACAGTAGCTCTAGCAAATCATTGTTCTAGCTGAGAACAATAAGACAAGTAGATAAAATAAAAGGCAGTAGAAAGCTACTGTAACAGCCAAGATTTATGGGGCTAGGTTGTGTGCACAGTTTTTGACACTGCTTTGATCTGGTGCATTTGCCAATTGAGAGAGTCTGCAAATCCTGGCAAAGAATAGTTGCTAAGAGGCTGGGGAGATAAACACTGGAGTTCAGAACTGCCAAAGCAGCCAGGACTCAAGGGCCCACAATTCTAGAGAGACTAGAGACACAGGGAAATGACACAATATTCAATAGGAACTTGACCATAAAGAAACTGACATTATAGTATTGTCATGGGAACAGAGTAAAATAAATGTGCCTAACATGATGACTTCTTGGCAATGATCTTCCCCAAAAGAGGTAATGGGGTGTGTCAAATGTGCTAAGAATATAAGCCTGGTGGATCTTTAGACGGTATGTTGCTGAGTAAATCATATATAAAATTGTCCAGAAGTTAGAGTTGTGAGTTTTAATCCTGATTCTAGCATTTTTCCTCAACTCCCTTCTCTGAACTTCCACAGTATTTTGTATATTTTATAGTACGGTAGAAAGGTAGATGAATTCAAACATAGTACACAAAATGACAAAAATTCAAAATTACTCAAATCTCCAAAATTTATCAAAACTGAGAATTGCCTAATGATCAATAGTGCTAAATTTTCACTATTGTTCCATGGCAATGCCCTATTCGTCAGCACACACAAATCCTTAACCTGTCCATTCTGTTGTTCACCCAAGCAAGTAGGGTGGAACACTCTTCCTGCTATTTCTTTCATTACTCAGTGCTCTTATAATATAAGCATTTTTTTCTATATCTTATGTCAATACTATCCAAGGGTACATTAAGTGGCAAGGATAGTGCTTTTGCTGAGAAACATTCCTGAGAATAAAAACATAACAAAATAGATTTAGATGTGATAAAATACTATGAAACTTGTCAAATATCTGCCAGGATAACTCAAGCAGTTGATTTAGAGTTGATTTAGGAAAACATTAGAGATAAAAGGAAAAGAAAATTAACAAACTTCTCTTAGTTTCCTGAAAATCTTTATTTTTATATTATGCATTTATTGTTTTAAAAGTAAATTCAAAAGCAAAAACAAATTAGTTATTTTACTGTATGGATAAATTTGTAAGTCTCAAAAACGTATCCTTTCTTCTTTTTGCCTATAAGAAAATTAGTTTGGACTACTCACATCTGTAATTGTGGGAAGTCTCCAGTAGCAGATCACTTGCATGGAAAGGGGTCGCCCTGTACTGACCGCTATGTTGGTTCTTGTATCTCAGACCCACGGCTCTATGTTGATGGCCTGTCTTCCACCTGGGAAGACACCCAGAGAGCAGCCATCCAGGCTGCCCCATCTGTGCCCCTCCTTGTACCAGGCCCAGGGCCCAGGCTGCTCTCAGGCTGGGGAGGTTTCCCAGAACTCCTATCCCTGGTCAGTCGCTGGAGGACTGTGGAACCAGCATGTCTCCCATACCTCCCCGAACCCTCAACCCAGGCCTGGGGGACCAGCCTAAGATTGCAGGGCTCCTGATGAGGTAAATAAAACTGACTGGCTAAACCTTGAGAAGTTCAAGCCTAGGATCTCCTCGATAAGGCAGTGAAAGCTCAGTGCAAATGAAGGCCATGTTCCAAGTCTTGATAATTTCAGTATGTTTCTCAAAGTTTGCAGATAAGTCCAGCTTCTAGCCAGGCTCTCACGATGACCTTGAGGAAAGGCAGAATTACCCTTGGATGTGCCTTTACTTGGAGAGTCAGCCCACAGCGCATGTGAAACGGTTTAGGCCGGGGGGCAGCAGGACATAAATGCAACTAGGAGTTGGGAGCTCAGTTTTTCCCCTCAGAGCCTGTTTAACAATTTCCCTCTTTTGGCCTTGATTTCCTCATATGCAAAACACAGGATTCACAAGATTATTTCAGAAACCCCATCTTTCTTTATGGGCATATGAAAATAAAAAGGAGCTATCCACCGTCCCCCAAAAATTGAACATAAATTTTGCAGCACACAAAACCACAATAAACATTCCTTCTTCTAACGCTGCGCCCTGCTACCTCGGGCTTGGAAATACTCAGAGATCTTCCCTGTGCTTTCCGTTTTATGATTTGAACTTGACAGAGTCCAGAGAAAAGGAAGAAAATGTCCCCCTCTTTTCAGGACCATCTCTCTGTCTCCATGTGCTCAGCTGTAAAATGAGAATAACAATCATTACCATAAGGAAATACTTATTTCCAAGGGATATGGGGAAAGTTCGTGAGATAATGGGTCCTGCAGCTTCCAGGAGGGGAGGAAGGGGGGCAGGCAGCCCCACCCCACCTTGAGGTGTAGTAACTCTTTCAGGATCAGAGGGAATTGCTCCAGAGATCAAGTTGGGAGCATCGGGAGTATGGAACGGCAGTTCAGCTTTTGTTAAACCTCCAGGGTTTTGGTCCCCATCTGATGGAAGATGCCAGAATCAGAGCCCCCAGGGCCTCCTGCCTGGACAGTCCTCTCATTAGCAATATTGTGGAAGACACGCTACATGGGCATTTTCCCCCAGTAAAGCTGCTTGTGAATTTGTATTAAAAGAGCCAACTTTCTTAAACTAGAATTGCATCTCATTGTCCTCCAGTCATTTCAGGGCACCCAGGCCAGTGCTGGCAGAAGCTTGTTTTATTTTTAGATGTGGATACTGCCTTCCTTTTCACCACGGAGAACTGGAATCCTTTTGGCCTGCGGCCACACAGATGTCCTCAGGGCCTCACCATCTCTGTACTTTATCAGCTCACACCTGAATCATTGCATTAGCCCTTCTCCAGGACCCTCTGATCCGCAACGCTCATTCCTCCCTGTGTGCCCTACCGGCCCCAAACACCAGCACCCTGCAGCACCTCCCAATTCAGGGAATCAGCTCACCTTTACTTCGGCTTTCCTCTGGGCGTGTGCTGCGCTAGGGCTTTCAAACACAACATTTTGCTTTCTCACCATAATGACCTTTTGAGGGAGGTAGACACTCCTATGATTGCTCCTATCTCAAAAATTAGAAAACTGAGGTGGTTTGCCCCAACTCAGAGCACTATAGATGCCAAGACAAGAACTGAAATGAATCTAAACCCAGGGCTCTGTATCTGCTTTATGGCTTTCCTTCTCAGTGTTTTTCAACCTCTACTCAGCATCAGAATTATCTGTGGAAGATTAAAAAGATGGTAATAATTGCCCCAACCCATTCCTTGAGATTCTGATTCAATAGGTCTAGGGACTGGGGATATGTATTTTCAAAACGGTGATACCATGGTTCATCCCAAGTTGAAAAACCAATTAGGTAAAGATCTAACTGTCCTTTCTAGCTCCACCTCCCATCTCATGCCAACATCAACCTTGGGTCAGGCTAGGCTGGTCAATTCACTGTGTTCTGGATTTCCCTCAATCTATCTGGCCTCTGCTCCTTGGTTACTGCGGGACCCTCTGCCTAGAATACCCCTCCCAGTCCTCTCTGCCTAGTTAAGGATTCTCCTTCCAGGGCTCCAATCAATCCTGCTCCTTCTGTTAACCCTGCCGTGAATATACAAGGCCACGGGGATCAGCCCTGTGTGGAGTCTTTAGCGCACTTGCACCCCGAATGGCCTTGTGTTGCTACAGATATGTTTCATAGGTTACTCTGTGGCTGAGGAGGGACTGCAAGAGGCACAGAGAGAATGTGTGGGATGAGACACAGGATCAGAGCATGCAAGGTCAAGGGTCTTGGGTCTCAGCCCTGGGTCTACCAACCATAGGCTACGTGAGCAGAGCACAGTTTCCTTATTGTTGTTTCTGGTGTTGTTTGTTTTGTCTTTGAGCTTCAGCTACCATCGTCATAAAAAGGAGATCAGTTACTCAACTCTCTCAAGATTATGCCTCAAAAAGCACCTAGCACGATCGCTAGCTCCTAAAAGGCTCTCAATATTTTATAGGCCTCAATCTGAGAAGGCCAATGAAACTGGCCTTCTGTCCAGTTTCATTCTCATTATACCACACGAATGCCAAGAACTGGATTTTCAGAGGAAATCGCAACTTGAAATGTGACTTATCACATCAAAAGTCAGGAGAATCCCAGCTCGCCAAACACCTGTAAATTTGTGTTAAAAACAGGAGGAGCAAATGAAGCACAATTCTGAAATTCTGTGGGAGTTACCCAGAGAGGAAGAAGAGAGGGCCTGAGGGCATCAGGTGAGGGGAGACAGAGGAGACTTCTGTGAAGATGTGATATTGGATTTGGAGATTGGAGGATATACCTAATAACTTGTTCCCCACCCACTGCACCCCACCTCCACCCCCACCAATATTCAGAGCCAATTAAAGCAAGAGAGGTAGAACTAGAATGAAGGAGAATACACCTTTCGGCCTAAAGCTTGGCAGAGCCTGGTGAGGGCAGGCCTGGGTCTGCAGAGCGATGGGCTTACCCTCCTACTGCAGGGGGCATTGCTTGCTTTGGGCCAGTCCTGCCTCGATGGAGGAACACACACTGACAGCAGGGCCTCCTGATGGCCTCTGGGCCCTGGCCCAAGGGAGCGAGTAGAATCCTACAAAGGGGAGAGGGGTGGGGCAGAGCACAGTGTGCTGAGGTCCTGGCCCCAGTCACTCCTCTTCTCTAAGAAGAATGGGTGAAAGTTGGAGAGAAGAGCTGGAAGTGTTCTCTCTCCTTTCTTTTCCCAGGGATGATGGTGAAACCCTCCACCTTGCCTCTCCCTCTTTATGGAAATACAGGGGTGTATAAACATTTCTCTCTGAAAATGCTCATGATTATAGCAGGCAGACATTGCAGAAAAAAAATTTCAGACAGAAGAAATTGTATGGATAAAGGCTTGACATGAGAAAATGTGGGATGTGTATGTGGAAGGGGGGGTGCTCCGAGGTGCCTGAAGCTGGGGGTGCTTATAAGGAAGTGGGGGAGGATAAGAAAGATATTGCCAGATTTGGAGAGCCTCGAATTCCAGGCTTAGGAGGTTGACTTTGATCATTAGGCAGTGCAAATCCATGCGTCTTATTAGAAACATAACTCCAAGCATCTGCCTTCACCAGACTAGGAAGCAGGGCTGGGTTCTGGCAGTAAGAGCTGGCCTCGGCTACCCTGTCCACTTTACCTGCTTATGAGCAATGCTAGGTGCATCCCCGTCAGCTCCAGGATGAAATAATATTGCACATTTACCTAAAATATGATGTAGGAAATAGGCAACTAAGTTTGTTGAGATAGATGTAGAAAGTAAAGAAGTGCAAACAATGAATGACTGAGAGTGGGGCCCACTGCTGGGGTTTGGAGGAGGCAGAGCACAGAGAGAAGGCTATGCAGTGTCCGGCCCCATGGCTCATCCCCCCACATCCACTCTAAGGATGGGGCAGAGCTGCAGGTGAGCACTGACTGAGGGTCAGAGGTAACGGGCAAACATGAGCTATGGGCTCGTTAACTCAAGTCAGAGATAGCTTCAGGGGAAAAACAAAGGTTGACCCCATAAATAGAGGCATGTTATTCAGGCATAGAGAACCATGCCAATAATCTAACGTAACAAACCCGTATGAGAACCGTTCCTCCAGTTTCTCCCCCAAAATGATAGTGTGAATCCTTTATACTCACTCAGCACATTGCAATTTATAAAGCCCTTTCTCATGATATTAACTCATGGGTCCTCACAAAGAGTCCTGTGAATTAAGGAGAGCCCAGTTCCATGACCGGGTCTAAAATCAGGCCAGGTTTCCCTCTGGCTCCATCATAAGCTTGTGGTTTTGTTGATGGGGACTTTTCTTGAGGGATTGATCATTAGCTCATCGGCCTGCCCTCCTTATAGAGATCTGCAGTAGAGAATGTTGCTATGATCCTTCATTCAATATAGAACCATCTGTACATAATATTTCCAAAGTGACTGAGTTTACCTAATCCAAAGTGGGTAAGTAGAAGGGAAAACAGGACTGTATTTATGAACAAAGATAAGATATTAAAGTCAAGCTCAATTGGGCAGATTTGGGACTTCCCATATTACCAAATTTATTTTCCTCCTTTCTTAGTCTTTTAAGTGGGCCTAAATATATATAAAAGTGAATGTAGAGTTACAAATCAGTAGCCCTTGGGTCAGAAGATATTTAAAGTCGTGTTTTAAAAAACTATAATTTTTAAACACCAAAAACAGGGCACGTGCTTTCCAGTTTAACATGGAAGGCACATGCCCTTCCATGTGCCCACCATTCCCTAATGCCTCCTACCATACCCACTTTTATTCACTCATTCTGTCAACAAATATTTATTGTGCACTTGCTCTGTGGCAGGAATGCTTTCACAATTACATTTGCATTACCCTCCTGGACCCTGCAGACATTTGAACAAGTGACCACCACCCTACAGCAAGGCCAAGGGGGACTAATGTTTGACTAATGTTCCTTTGTTCATCTCAGTGTAACCATTGTAACCTGAAGTTTCAGTCATTTTGAGGTTAGGACATTATAACTAATGTCCACCACAGTCTCCAGAGAGTGGCTTTTCTGAAGACTTTCTAATTTTCTCTCCATATCCCCACAGCCAGTGGCAAATGGTAGGCGTTCCTCTCCCCAGAGTCCAACCAGGTGACCGAAGCCAGGAAACTTTCAAGGACTTGCCCCAGCAGGGAGGCCAGCCTGGACAACTGGCCATCTTGATCCCAAGCTCAGAGCTAGATCTCCTGTCCTTGAGGGACTTTGGTTTCAGAGCCTGCCTGGGAGAACAAAAGAGATTTCAGTTGTCACATCTACACAGCCCTGAGCCGCTCTCTTTTCTTACTTGGCTGGCTTTCCCTGTGTGCTGTTTCACATCAAGTTCCTCCTCCCCCCTCCCCTCAGATGATTGGTTGAAATTAAATATCCTGGAATTACATTGAAAGGGGGGGAGAAGTTAATACAAAATTTTAATCAAAATATGAGCCCAACAGTCCCCAGCCTTTGAAATGCAAAGCAGACACCGGGTCCATAGGGACGTCCCAACCTGCTCTCAGGTGTGAATTTCATCAAGGAAGGAGCCATCTGTCCCCTGACTAAGAGAATTCCAAGTAAACTAGTACGGTGCAAACTGGAGATTTCCAAAGGCAGCTGGACCTACTCTCCCTTTCCACCCCAGAACAAAACTCTCACTGTGGACACTGGAGGAGGAGACTCTTCAGTGAAGCCTGGGTTTTCTTGAGCATCCCCACCCTGCGTGCATCTAGGGCCTAAAGGTCACATGAGAGAAAGGACTGGACAAAGGGCTTCCAGGGGAGCCGACATTCCTGGTAAAACAAGAACAGCCTAGAATGAATGAGGTGGGCATTGGCGCCCTCTAGTGGAAGAGGTCCCACCAGACAGCCTGAAGAATTTCTCCGTGGAATTAACTCTATAAATAGACAGATGATTTATTAAACAGATTTGAGGCTCATTTGAGGCGCTGGGCCATGATTGCTTCAGGGCTCAAAGAAGGGAGTGCTTAGGATTCTGCCTCTTATGCAAGCACCTGGACTTACTTAGCGAGTCACTAGCATGATCTACATTACAAGTGCATCGGACTGTTGGCTCAGCCGCTCCCAGCCAGGAGATGCCAAATTCCTCATATATAAAAGGAGCTTTAGTAACTCAAGCAAAATAAGCACACTTTTCCCCCCACCGTCTTCCCAGAGACTGAGGCGGCAGGGTTTCTGAGAGGATACACAATACCTTGTTACAAACCATGTAATGTTTTAAAAAGTATCTATCCGACAGCCTTGGCTAAAGCCAGATCTTCTATCTCGATTACTTCAACATGTCACATCCCTATCGCACCACGGCGTCCAGGCTTTCAGAGCCAAGGCCTCTCTGTCTTGTCCAACCTTCCCATCTGGAAGCAATGAGCTTAATATTCTGGCTCTCCCCCCGTAAAAGCTATGTCACAAAAAAGTAGCAGCCTGTGAACTGCTTTATCCCCCCAAGACACAGTGGAGCTCACTCTATTCGGTTACATTTAAAGACCGTCCTCAACTCCTCCCCTCCCCTGCTGCCCTACATCCCCAAAAGGCCTATAATGCTCAGCACAGGACCAGGAGGACAGGAGTGAATTGACAATCATTTATACTTTAATCCCACTTTTGACATTTTGAGGGATGCAGCTTAAAATATAGTGGGGGCTTAGGGACTCCCTCTGGACCAACGTGTTTGCTTGTTAGAAGAAACATCCCTTTGCCAGCAGCCTACTGTTTCTGGTGGCCCGATGGGGACCCACCTTGGGAGTTTGCCTTGTACCCCCTCTCCCACTCACCCTAGCTTCTCAAGCATTGCCTGAAGAGTTCTGCATGGCTTTGTTTGGTAGTTCATGGTGATAATGACTTTCCCTATTATGTGCGCTTGACTCATTCATTGATTCACTTCTTCCTTGAATTTTGATTGAATACCTGGCATGTCCCGTTCACTTTGCTCTCTGTTATGTTACAATGTCAGATGGGGCCCTGGCCCCCGGAGACTAAGGATGTGGAGGAGAGGAACCCCAAATTCAGAACAGTTAGAACAGTGTTCCTCAAATCCTGGTCCACGGGAATACTTGGGGTGCTTGTTAAGCATGCCATTTCCTGGTCCCAGCCAAGACCTGCCGAATGAGAATTGTTGGAAGCAAGGAAGGCTCAGGAATCTGCGTGTTTCACAACATCCCCAGGTAACTTCTACACACATGAAAATCAGGAGACTCACTGAGTTAGGTCAGATGGGGCAGCCAATGATGAAGTGTAAAATTTGAGGAAAAATCATGTGACCTGAAAAGAGAACTTAGGTCTCTGCCTGAAAATGATATCATGCTTTGCTCATCCTCCCATCCCAGGGCTCTGAAAGATGAACGTGAATGGAAATCACCCTGCAGCTGAACTCCCAGGACTTTGGCTACTTGACTGTTCTCCTTCAGTTGGAAGCTTCTGGGGGCAGAGGCCAGCCTTCCTGTGTTGAGTCCTTGGGGAAGGGAGGGATTTGAAAGGGCAACTCATCCAAGCTCCTTGTTTCATAAGGAGGACACCTAGCCTAGGAATGGAAGTAGGCTGCCCAAGGTCACCCAGTCTCTCAAAACAAATGTATTTAGGTGAAGGAGACATCAACAGTTGGGTATAAGCCAAGGCCGTGTTTGCAAATGCCCGTATTCTCCAACGTCTGAATGTATTGCCAATTCACTAACCTACACTACAGGGTTTTTCGAAGTGCTCTTCCGAGAGCCACTCTACCAGCAGGGCCTCGAGTGACCCAGCCTCCACAGGCCACATGCACAAAACCTGTTTCCTGAAACGCTGCCTTGCTGCACTGGAATTAACCTCTCTTTTGGCAAATTAGTTCATGACCTGGGAAGAGTTAGACGAAACCGTAGGCACATCAAGAAGAGGTTATTTGTGTTCTGCCTTCTTTTAGACTGAGCCTCTGATGTGTTTATTTGGAAGCTTGGCTCACACTTGCTATGCCGCTACTTACAGTTAATCCTATGTTTTCTTTGAGCTACCTTTAAATCCATGTCGAATGAAAAATACTGCCTGATTTTGAAGTACGTGGTATTATAAAAAGAATCCCAAGGTTTATGATCTCAAATTTATTGTCAAATGTATTTACTTCTCATTTTTCTTTCTTTTTTTTTTTCCTCAAGCTCACTCCAGCCTGGACGTTTTTAGTATGAGTCATGAATGAGCAGGGATGGAAGATGCTGGATAGAGTTTCTTGGGGGACACTTCGTCTTACAAAAGAGATTCCCATACAGAGCGCTCCTCAGCTATAGCCTCTTGAAGAAGAAGGTGGTTTCCAAGGGCAACAGCCATGTCTGAGTCACATCTCTGTCCTTTGTACTTGACAGGGCATTTGGCACACGGGGCCACTGGATTAACGGCCACAGAAAAGGGTGTGAAACAAGTGCCCCCGTTCTTACTGGCATGGCTTTTACTGGAATGGGTTTTTAAAGGGCTGAAATATTTTTGTCTTTTACTTTTATGTCCATGAGACAAAGAAACTTACTCACAGGAAAAAAAAAAAAAGTGTTCATCCTTTTTAGATCAGTTCTATAGTTAGTTAAATATTCTGGAAATAACAAAAATTGTGTAAATATCCATCTGCCTCTGATGTTGGTTTTCAACTAATTATTACAAAGCAAGATCCAGGAAAAAATTAAAGTTGCTTTTTATAACAATTGTTTTGACTTAAAATAAAGCTTTTTCTCAGAATTGTTCTTTACTACCAGTTTTAGGGCTCTGGATTGGTTGCCTTTTGGACCTGGAGTGTCCTCAGTGAGACAGAGAGGGTTTCCCATGTCCTTACGAAGGCACTAGAAAATGAGGTTTCTCAATGTGCAAGCGTGACTCGGGTAGCAAAAGTTATGGGGGAATCCCAGGGCTGTTCTTCTTTTCTTAGCTTGTGGCTTCTGTCATCTCTAAAGGGCTGTGGGTAGGATGCATGGCAAGGATGGAAGGGAAAAGAGGAGACACTTCCTGGAAGGTACAGGGTGGAGAGGGAAAAGGGAATCCATGGCCCCTCACCCTCTCTTCTTCCCATGACTCCTGTCACCATACACACTAACTCAGGATACCGTGAAGAGACACCAAATGCTTTCACATGCTATAATATGGCTCTTGCTATGTTCTCAATTTGGGTCACATCTAACTCATATCTTGAAGCTGCCAACACACCCTGTGTTGGAAGAGAAAGTTGGCAGATCTTAGTGGGTGCCTCAGTGCCTGGCTAGATCTTCTTCCATACCCCTGGACATTAGGTCTAACTGTTCCATTTGGCTCTGCATTTGTTTCCTGTTGGACTGGATTCGCCTCCCAATCAGACTGTGCACAACCCCCAGAACCCAAACCCATGTTCACTAAGTGTTCAGTAAACCCAAGTGAGCACCCCTTAGCCTAGCATGCCCCTCACCTTCTGTGAGAGTTCTCTTCAGATTTCTCCAGGCAGGAGATGACCCAGGTACCTCTGGAGGATTTAAACAGGCTTTAGGAACCCGCAGAGCCCCATCGCTAGTTGAACTCTGAACCAGCTATAAATTTTGAATTAATGGTTAAAACCCACAAAGCTTCCTAAAAATGCTGCCAGACTGCATTAGGCAGATTGCTAATCACAAGGTAAATATTTTGCACATTTTATTCTATTTACCAAGACCCTGCCTTCTGGGGCTGTGGTATTTCATATGACTCCACTCCTGCAGGGTTAAATCGACTCCATTTGGGTTCACTCTAAACAAAATCACATTCCAGCCTTGCAGCCTCCGACCAGCACACGCAGAGCCCTCAGCACGTCCCGTGCACCTTTCACATCTGAACCGTCCATCAGACATTAATGTGACGGAGCCATCACCAGACAAGTTCATTTTGCCATTAATATCCTGGAATAAGAACATCAAATATATACATCCTGAGATTTAATCTGTAAACAGAGCCCTGAGCATCTGGTAGAAGGAGGTGTGTTTATGCTTCACTAGCGCTACTTCCACAAAGCTAGATGGGTCTGTCTTTGGCACTAACCAGAGACATTTTTTCCGTGGTCGGAGGGTGAAGTCTCAGATGATGTTTTGACCTTTGATCTACACCTTTGCGTGCAGTCGCGTTGGGCTAGTGTTTATCTCTGGCCACCTCTGTAGGGGAGTCACGGGAATGATTCTCTCCCCTTCTTCCAGGAAATGACAAAAGTCCAGTGGCCGAGGCATCGTCTGTGGTCCCAGGGTTCCAAATACTGCTGTCAGTAGCTATCTCTTCAAACTGGAAGGTCCAAAAGCAAATCTGAGAAGTGTTTGGTTATCGTTTCCGAAGTATGTGAGAGACATTGACATTGAGTTGCCCAGAGCAAATCATTTCCAGCTTCAACTTCCCTTCCTATCCCACCCTCTCCAAGAGTGGCAGCTTCTACGTCCTCCTTCTACCCAGTTCCACTCAGGTTCTCTGGGTCTGTGGCTATGAATTCAGGATTAGGAGAGACATGAGAAAGAAAACTCTTGTTTTCTAAAAAAAGAAAAAAAAAAAAAAGAAGACGGAGAAGGAGAAGAGGAGGACAAGAAAAAGAGAGAGAGAAAGGAAGGAAGCAAAATGACTGTTTGAAATAAGGGTGCAGTATTGTCCTAGAAGCTGATTTTGAACAGATTTCCTTTCCTTAAGAAGAGGAGATTCAAACTGGCAGCCCCAGATCACACCCCGCTCTCCGGAGTGTTTTGTTTGGCCCCATCACGGTTGGCCTGGGGAGTCCCTTTGAAGCAGAGGCATATATTTGGCTCTGGGAAACGTATTATTTCTACAAATTTGCCCTCTAACACCCAGAGGGAGACACATTTAGGCCTGGGGAGGATATTAACCCTTGGTGGCACTGTAGCGGGCCTGCTTAGACTGAGGCAGCTCCTGGAGGGATCCAGGGCAGAGTCACGTGGGTGCGAGATTATTCACCACCGGTGTTTCTGCTCCTGCTTACCTATTGCCATCGTTGCACTGATTGTCCAAGCCCTTCCCCACTGCCAAGCTTCCACTGCGCGCGCGCGTGCATGCACACACACACACAGACACACACACACACACACACTTTCTCACCATCCACTATGGCGACAAGAGGCTGCAGCTGAACAGCGGCTAGTCTCCATTGAACAATATGTGCTCTCCTATTTGCCAGGCTCACACACAGTTACCTGCCTGGTCCTGTAGGCACTGGACTTTGTCAGTGGCCCTGATTATTTACTTTGTTTTATAGCTTCCAGACTTGTCTGTTCTCCCTTTACCTCTGGGAAGAAATTGGGAGGCATGGTGCAGCCCACTAAAGACAGGAGATCTGGTGCTGGACCCCAAATCCGTGCAGCCAGTAACCTGCACACAAGCACAGCAAATTACTTTCAGCCTGTTCTCCCTGATCAAGGCTCCTTGTCCCCGCGAGGGCAGATACACGGAAACCCTCTTACTGGTGGACACTCCACAGTTAATATCCTTTTCTGCTCTTCTGTGATCAAAAGAAATTCTGTTTCCTCAGAGATGCTGGAAGTTCCCTATGGAGAAAGAAATATTATCATTTCTCTCTCATCTTCTTGCACTCATGTGCTAACAGAGCTTCTCAAACCTCAAGGGCTCTGCTCACAATCACCAAACCAAGGGAAACGCAGCTGGGAATACAGCCAAGAAACTTATTCCCAGAAGTTTAGACTTTGGCTCCTATGGAGGGCGCCTTCATGTGCACACCCTGTCTGTGGACACTTAGAGCACGTTCTCAACCAGATCGAGTCGGATTCTCATAACAGCCCCAAGGCACCACCAGGACAGGTGTTATTATCCTCCTGTAATACAGATGATACAATGGAATGATTTGTCCAGAGTCATCAAGCAGGTTATGATGCCACTGTGTCTAAGAACCCAGGTGGTCTGGCTACTTCATCATTCTTTGCAATCTGCAATGCAGTTTTTCACTTATGAAGATCCTAAACAAAACAAAGAATACTATTTAATTTAAAGCTAAAGATAGGGCTCTGAGCTCCAGGAAGGAAGAACAATTTGCAAAATCACGATTAAAAAAAAATTGTACCAGTCATGTAAAACATTAGTGAGGATGAGGAATGAATGACGGGTGGGGAGGCGGGGGGAGGCAAAGGGTGAGGCAGGAAAAGGGACCATTTAGACTTTTGGAAATCTCATCATTTTGGACTTAACTTGATTACAATTGCACAATTATGTTATCAGGAATTGGAGCAATAGCAATACTATGGGGGCAGTTTTTGGTATCTAGGAAGTGCCCGGTTTTTACGAGATTGTCACATTTAATTCTTACAGCCTCACATCAGTGGGATGGAGGTATTCTTATTCCCATGTTAAAAAAAGATTACCATTTAGCTTTGGAATAAATATTAGTGTGCGACAATATATTGAGAAACTCCAAGATATATAAAAGCAATTTATCAACAATCCCGCTTCTAACAAATTTTCTGGGGAAAATAATAATAAATGGGAGCAAAGATTCATATACCAAATATTGATTTATTATAGTAAGAAATTTAAGAAAAACAGAAATAGGGGAAAGGTTAAATAAGTCATGGTAGATTGATGGTACATAATATGCATATCTAAATCAGGAAGAAACAGATGTGAAGGTATAGTTAATGTTGTCTAATACTATAAATATAAGTACACACACATATATATACAATTTATATATATATATATATATATATATATATGCACATTCACATTTTTTTAAACCTATCTTTTTTTTTTAAATTAATTTAATTTATTTTTATTTTTGGCTGTGTTGGGTCTTCGTTTCTGCGTGAGGGCTTTCTCTAGTTTATACACATTCACATTTATGTGTGTATATATAATTCCAAAATAATAAGAGTGAATTAGTGATCATCTCTCTGGATGATTAACAATTTTCTCATTTATTTTGTTTTGTTTTCTATATTTTTATCAGAAATAAATTCATACTGTTTTCATTATCAGAAAAAAAAACTATAAAACATCTTGCAAATCAAGGGAATGAATTACTTTCTGGTCGCAATTGTTAGAAACTATGGAATTCAGGTAAAACAGCCATCCTTTCCTCCCAGGCCCTCCTATATCACTAGAGCCCAACACTGAGGTTACGCCAGCACATCTAAGATGTCAAGAAATAAAATTTCTGATTAAGAAGTAGGTTATTGGAATATATTCTTGTCCTGCAAATACCTAAAATGGTATAGAAAATACACTTTTGTATTATAAACACTAAAGAACTGATAATATGTGACACATTATCTGGCCAAAATCTAAATGCAGGAACCCAGAGAGGTAAGGAGACCCCACAGCTGCTTTTTTTCATGAGGGTACTGGGAAAACCAGATTAAAACACAGTATGCAGAGGACAGAAGACATAGTCCAAGCTTATAAGAGGAGAGTCTAATAGGCAACACATGCCCATAAAGCTGGGATCCAACCAGAAATAAAACTGCTTTGCCTAATCCCCCAAATAAACCTGTGTCCTTCCTTCCCTGAACGGGTCATAGAGAAAGCTGCGTTGGTACTGAGGAAAGAAAGTCTCTGAGACGTTGTAACCACCCATGATATCTAGCACATACTGGCAATTCAAATTCACATGTACTCTGTTAAAAAAAATCTTCAAACAATGTAGGTTAAAATAGCAGAAGCAAATGTCAACACTTTATGGAGGAATGTACCAGCATCTTAGCCTTGAAAAAGGCCCACAGATAATTTTCCAAGTAAACAGAGCAGCTCATAGTCAAAAATAACAAGAAAAAACCAAGGAACAACTGTATAGCACAGGGAACTATATTCAATATCTTATAATAACCTATAATGGAAAAGAATCTGAAAATGAATATATATATATATATTTATTCATTTACATATATATGTATATAACTGAATCACTTTGCTGTACACCTGAAACATTGTAAATCAACTATGCTTCAATTGAAAAAAATAAATTTAAAAAATAGCAAAGAGATGATGACCCGTAAGTAAAAACCAGGGGGAAATAAAAAGGTAATAGAAATAGTTTCACAAAGACCTGAGATACCAAAATAATTATCCCTACTTTGTTTAAATAAATTAAAAGAAAATCTTGAAAATATCTATAGAATAAGAAGTCTAAATATGACATAGCAGATTTAACAACAAAAAGTAAAAATTCTGGAAATAAAGAGACAGTACTTGAAATTAAAAACTCAATGATCAGGTTTAACATCAGATTAGAAACTGCTGAAAAGATAGTTAACTGTAAGATGGGTTCAGAAGAACATATCCAGATGTAACATAGAGAGACAAAGAGAAAGTGTGATGGAGAAGTTATGAGACATAAGACGATTAAGTGAAATGGTCTTAACCTATTTCCAATCAGACTCCCAGAAAGAGTAAGTATAGAATATATGATAGGAAATATCTGAAGATATAACAGCTTAGAACTTTCCAGAATTGACAAAAGACACTGATCTATAGATCCAAGAGGAAAAAATGCAGACATTATCAGGCAAATTAAAATAGATTTCAAATCAGGTGAACATCACTAAAGGAAATTCTGAAAAAATGTTATTTTAGGAAGAAAGAAACTGATGCCAGGTGGAAGGTCTGAGATTTAAGATGGAATGAAAACAGAAAAAGTGGAAATGTGTGAAAATATTTAAACAAACACTGCCTGTATAAAATTATAATAATGTCTGTGGAGTTTACACGACAAAAATAAAGGTATAAGTTATGAAGAAGGTACTGGAGTCAATGTGATCTAAGGTCTGTGCATTGTGCAGACGGAGGGTTAAAATAATAATTAATTTTATACTTTTATAAGTTCAGTATTTATGCATTAATTTTGGTGGTAATTCTAAAATCATAGAAACAGAGTGTACATTTACAGAGGTTAAAAAAGGAACATTATTTTAAAAATCACAAATCTGCCCACAATAATTAAGACAAAACAAATTAAAAAGGTCAAAAGTAGATAAAATATATAAATCCAAATATGTAATATGATATATAAATGAAATAAATGTTCTAATTTTAAAAATAAAGATTATTGGACAGTATTGAAGTCTCAAAGTGCAAGCTATTTACAAGAGACATATCTAAACTGTAATGATACAAATGACTTAAAGAAAAAAGATAGAAAAGAAATACTGACCAAAGAAGCTGGTGTAGCTCTACTAATATTTGACAAAGTAAACTGTAAGACAATATATATAAAATATAAATAAGGTCACTTCATAATGAGAAATTTTTCATTTACTGAGAAAATATAACAATTCTAAATTTGTAAGTTTTCAATAATATAACTTCAAAATATATTTTGCTAAAATTGACAAAATTACCAGAATAAACGAATTCATAATCCTAAAGGTATATTTGAACATACCTTTTTCAGTAATCGATAAACCCATTGCCAACCTCAAACACACACACACAAGCACACAGCAAACAAACATTGGATACAATTTAATGAGAACAATTTATTATTAAAAAAATCTTATCAGTAGAAATCGAAGAAGATATCATTAATAAGAGGGTTTATATTAATAAGAACCTGCTAGAAATATAATTAATGGTTGATTTTCTTACTATTAATTATCTTCTCAGAGTTTCTCACCAAGACAACGATGGCTGCTGTTACCACTATTTTTCAGCGTTGTACGAATATCATAAACAGCATGACAGAGCAATAAAAAGACATGTGAATGTTAAACATTAGATAAGAAACAAAATTCTCATTATTTTCTGATGGAATAATTACATATGTGAAAATCGAAAAGAATCTTCAGATAAACTATAACAAATAAAAGTTGCTGGAATCAAATATAAATGTTTACTTGTAAACCGTTGTATGGTTTTTATCATATATATACTATATATAAGTACATATATATTTACTCACAATAAACCATTAGAAAATGAAAGTTTTACATCATATAATTTATAATAATGTAAGAAAATATGAACTATCTGGAAATGAATCTTGCAAAAGTTGTGCAAGATTTTATGGAAAAAATTATTAAACTTAGGGAAGAGTTATTGCAGAAAACCTAAGTAATTGGAAGGTTAGGCTTTGTTTATGATATTTGGAAGACTTAACCTTTTAAAGATGTCGATTTTTCCCAAATTGGTTTATAGATTTAATGCAATGTCAAACAAAATTCTAAAAGAAGGATGTGTGAGTGTTTGCTACTGTGTGTAAATTGACAAACTGTTTCAAGAGTGTATGTGGAAAAGCAAAGGAATAAGAGTAACACAGACATTCTAGATTGAGAGTATTTGCTTTAAAGGAAATCAGTATTTTTTGTGAAGCCACAGTAATAAAGACGATTGGATGTTGATGCAGGGAGAACCAATAAACCAACAGCAAAAAAAGAACTCAGAAACATAATCATGTACACATAAACTCTTGAACTACTATAGAGGTATCATTATATCTCATTTAGGTAAATATGGTCTTTTCAAAAAATTGTGCTGAAATAATTGACTAACCATATGAAAAAATGAAATCATATCGCCACCTCACTTTATATACAAAAAAGATTGCACATTGTTTAAGACCAACATGAGAGAGACAAAACTATATAAATTTTTTAGATTATAATATAAGAGAATATCTTCAGGGTCTTAGAATAAAGAAAACATTTATTTAGTAATGAAAGAAAAGACCAGTAATTGAACTATATTAAAAATAAGAACTTCTATGTGTCAAAGATATAATATTTAAAAAGACAACATAAAAAGAATGAAAATTCGAGCTATAGAAAAGAAAAAGCACATGTAACTGTCAAATAAAATATGTAAAGAATTACATAAATCCTCAAGAAGATGACAGACAACCTAACACAAGAAATGATCAAAAGATATGAACAGGTCCTTCCAAACTAGCATTTAAGCTTATGAAAACATGCTACATCTTGGTGGTAATCAGAAAATTGAATATTGGAACAATGATATGAATCAGACTGCCAAAAAATGTTTAAAGTCGAACAATATCAACTTTGGTAAGATGTGAAACAGTGGGAACTCTCATTCACTGTTGGTTGGAGTATAAAATGGTACAATCACTTGGGAAAAAAAGTTTGGTATTATCTCCTAAAGTTGAAGATTCATGTACCCTATGATCCAATCTTTCTACTCCTAGCTATATATGTTAGAGAAACTCATGTGCACATACACCATGGGGCATGTGTAAGCATATCCACAATAATGCAAACAGAAATCACCCACTGTCCACCAGCAGTAGAATGGTTAATTGTGGTATATTCATACCAAGGGATGCTATACAGAAAATAAAATAAATGAGCATCAGCTACATGCAATAACATGGATAAATCTCCAAATATAATGAAAAATGAAGAAGTCATTAAAGCTTCTTGGGAAAGCAAAGAAATAATTATGACTATAGTTAATACACTGGTTACCCCCAGTCAATGAGAAGAAGGTAGTGATTGGGGAGAGGCAGACGCAGGCTTCTGAGGTTCTATAAGTGTTCTATTTCTTGACCTGGGGGCTGCTTTCACAAGATTTTACCTTTGTAATCGTTTATTAAACTTTGCATATATATTGGATTGGCCAAAAAGTGAGTTTGGGTTTTTCTGTGGGAGGTTGTGGAGAAACCCGAGTGAACTTTTTGGCCAACCCAATATTTTATGCACATTTACATGTATATCTTACAGTATGAAAATGTATGAACAAGGAGGGAAGGAAGGGAGAGAAGGAAGGAGAGAGGGAGGGAGGAAGAAAGAGAGGAGGGGAGCCAGACAGACTGAACAGATGCAAATGCCAGATCCCAAACTTCCCTAGAGCTGTTATCCAAGCTGTTAGAATTTGCTTATTGTTTAGATGATTGGAGATGTCATAATCATTCTGGATACCTTTCTCTGGAACTTTGGAGGAACCATCACTCCAAATTGCCAATGCAATGAAAATTTCAAATGCCAGACTCCACACTGACTTCAACCTTCCACCTCTGATCTAGATAAACTCTAAGCCAACATTGCCTTGGATTTTAAGACCCTGAGTCTGCACTCTGCTTCTGTGAGGAACTGCCAAAGTTTTGCCCTCAGGCAAAGAGGAACCCAGATCTCTTTCCCTTGAACAAATCTCAGAATGTCTAGTTCCAGAAGTTATGGTCTTTCCCCTGCTGCCTTTGCTAATTAAGAACCTATTCAGTCACATATCATCTCTGTCTCGCTCTCTGCCTGTCTCTCCTCTCCCTTCCTCTCGCCCTCTCTCCCTTCTTTTTACAACATTGAATCATTTTTTTTTTTAGTCAAAGTGAGTATTGTTTCAGTGAAATTTTTTTTATCGAAATATAGTTGATTTACAACGTTGGGTTCGTTCCAGGTGTACAGCAAAGTGATTCAGTTATACATATATACATATATATTCTTTTCCATATTCTTTTCTATGATGGTTTATTACAGGATATTGAATATAGTTCCCTGTGCTATACAGTAGGACCTTGTTGTTCATCTAAACATTGAATCATTTTGACTGTCCTACTTTGTGATACTGTTCAGTGAGACGACACTTAATTTGGATATGAAGTGTCACAGCCATTCTACTGCTTCAATCCCTCCTTTACTGTCAGGGGAGAAATACCATAATCTTCCAGGATTTCAAGTCATGTGGGGATTTATTTTCTAGTGGCCCCCCCTCCAGAGAACTGAAATAATTTTATACACACTTTAACCTAACTTTAATAGCACCCACTTTCTCACAAACATAATTTGGAAATGAACTGATATTACACAAATGTGAGGAATGTGAGTTCTTTGTTTTTTCTGGAGCTTCCAGCATTGGGGGATGACAATTAGTGGGCCAAACACTCATAGCCAGTTCTCAGTTGACTGTATTAGTGGATTGAGTGGATAAGTGTCCATGTTCCTAACACACAGATAGTATAAAAGTAATTTAAGAACATTCTGATTTATACATAGATGCATTTGATTCTTAGGATTTACTCCAGCTAAAGTGAAAATAATAATAATAGTCCCACTAATTATTAAGCCCATAGTATATATCAGGCACTGCACTAGTTGCTTGATACACACTATTCAACTTAATCTTCAGTAGTTCTACATGGATTTATTGTCTCTTTGCAGATGAGGAAACTGAGGCTCAAAGAACTGAAGTGAACTGAGATTGTGGTACAAAGACTGCTGCTCCTTCAAGAACTAGCTCGAGTTTCTCCCATGTCTCAGCTCCAGGAGACTTCTCTGGCCATGCTGGCCCATAGGCTCTCTGACCTCTGAAAAGAAAGCTCACATTGTCCATACCAAGAGTTCCTCTGACTCTTCATCAACCTGGTCTTACAATACCTCCTACTGCTTTATCATCAGTCATGTTTTCATGGATATTTACATGGATTCCCCAACCTGACTGAATAAGAGACCGTATAGTTACATTTCCAGCCTCTGTTTCTTCTCATCATTTAACTCAAAATGACCACAAAACAGAGAAGCAGCAGACATTTGATGAGAAATAGGATGGATATGTGAATGAATAAAAGCAAGTATGAAAGGGTCATGACTGAAAGCACGAGATAATTTCCTAAGCATCTATCAGCAGATGTGAAGGAAGATGGGTGGGATGAGGAAAATTCCCATAGAGCTCAAGCTGTGTCTAATTTATACATGGACACTTAGCAGTGCTCACAAGGCCATCCTGAACTGTCCTCTATGTGGTGAACATTCAAGATTCTTTTCCCTCAAATAGGAACTTTTGTTATAGTGTCCTAGAGGTTTAACCAAGTCTGAAATATTATTTTGAACGTTGACATGTACACACAACTATATTTAAAATAGATAACCAACAAGGACCTACTGTATAGCACAGGGAACTCTGCTTAATATTCTCAATAACCTAAATGGGAAAAGAATTTGAAAAAGAATAGATACATGTATATGTATAACTGAATCACTTAGCTGTACACCTGACACTAACACAACATTGTTAATCAACTATGCTCCAATATAAAATAAAAACTTAAAGAAAAGAAAACCATCTAAACAAATCAAAATGTGAAATACAGAATTGCATAAGTTACAGGGAATTGAAGAGGATGGGCGCTGGGAGTGGAAAACTTGGAGATAAAATTCCTAAAACAACTACATATTACCCTAGGAAACCACCACCTGTAACTTCCAGTCCCAGTAACTTCCTTCACTTGGCAACTTAAACATGGAAATGGGTATATTATTTAAAACCATGCCAGCAGAGATGCATGCCAATGGTGTTTCTTGTTTGTTTACAATTCCATCATTTTTTCCAAAATCCCTCCAGAGAATCTCCCACACCAAAAATTAAACTCAAGGAAAGTTTCACTTTTTGCAATTTAGCCGTTTGGAGTTTTTTTTCGTGCATGGGCAACACTCCACCCCATCCCACTTCACCCTAAATTGAGTTTGAGGCTTTTTTTTTTTTCACTCTTGCATAACATGAAAGCAAGTGAATACATTTTACTCAAAATTTCCATCTCCAAGTCTCCTAAGTGGTGTGAAAAATCCTGGAAAATCTCAGAGCAAAAGAGGACGTTAGGAAAAATCAGGACAAGTGGAAACAGCAGTGAGGGATGTAACCTAATGTCTGTGTCAACACAGCCAACGTTTCCCAAAGCTGTCCTCTCTCCAGTGGAGCTGGGCTACTGGGGCAAAAGAGGAACCCACCTCCATCAACAGTGATTGTCATGAATCAGCCCTGCAGCCATCATCACCTGACATAGTCTACTCTGTCCCCTAGGCATGCACGGCCCAGTGCCTACAGTCTATAATATGCATAATATGCTTAAGATCCCATGAGGATAGTGGCCAAAAGAAGTATTTTCCAGATAATGGAAAATTGAAATCAATATGGTCAATTAAACATCTACAAAACAGAACATTATGTTACCTAGTGATGTAGAACCCAATTCATATGTATATAAATGAATACAAATCCATGTACATATATATGTATATGTAGAACCATCCATGCATAAATATGCCTATGTAAACAATATTTAATGTGGGTACATTTTAATATATTTGTTATAACATGGCTTCGACCTCTTAGAGTAAAATCTTAGAACAGCCCTGTCCAGCATGCAAACATTGCACTTCATTTTTCTTTTATTCAGATGAATAAAGTAAGTACGGATCACTTGAAGAAAGGCAAATAGACTTCCCTTTATGAACAGTTCTTGAAAATACGTCGCTTGCCTTCAAAGAACTCAAGAATATGGTTGAGGTAGCCAGTCGCTTCAGAACAAGATAAATTATGGTATAATTTTTAAAAGATAATTGGCAATTGAGTGATATAAACAGGAGAGAAACAGAGAGAGAAGGGGATGGTTCTGGGACCACCATAGGAAAGGCCTCAAAGAAAGCTGGGACTTAGGTTAGGTCTCACAGTAGGGCTGAAGAGGTGCGTAAAGGAGGCGGGGGTATATGAGAGAATTGAGAGAAGAAAATGAGAGCAGGGGCCACAGCCTAAATATCTTTAGTGAACTTGAGTGTGTAGATTCATAGACGGTGCTGAGTTTATGCTGGTAAGATGTGCAATAGTCAATTATGTGAATATTTGTCACTTAATATTTTCTCTCTCCACCTATATAGTCAAGAGAAACAATGGATTCCAGAAAGAGTTACCAGTAATGGGTCTCCAACAAAGAAGCTGCTGAGATCTGGGACTTTTTTTTTTCCTTTCCACAACTAAAATGATAATACATCCAGGGTCCAAACAAACTGCTTCTTGTTCTTTCTGGCCAGTCCTCAGAAATCCTTTCTTAAGAGATTTCCAATGGATGGTGTCATTTCAGGCATCATGCTGTCCAGACAGGAATAGATATTTGAGTGACTTCTGTTGATAAGACTTCCCCTTTTGTTACCCTTTTTCGATCAGTGTTTTTCTTATCTCCAAAAGGAAGAGTAAAGGGATCAATTCCTCTTCAAAGTTCCCACTCCATTTTGCCTATATTATTATGTAATGATGCTTCCTTCCCTGTGTGAATTATTTCAGTACACATTTGAATCCCCCACCGGACTGTGAGTTCTGTGAGCCAGGAGGAGGGGATGGAGGCTTTATCTACGTTGGTATCCCCAGCACCTAACACAGTGTCTAGCCATTAGCAGATGCTCTGTGAGAGGAGTAATCACACAAAAAATCACATGAATAAATGAAGTAAATAAAAATATACACCTCTCCAAATTCTCTCCTATGTACCTACATAAATATGTTGAGAGAAAGAGAGAGAGAGAGAGAACTTCAGGTTGATACGACTTTTTCGGGAAGTCAGAGATACAATTTCCTTTATTTTTATGAATAGTAATAATGCTTGCACCTTTACATTGCAGAACTTGTTATTGTGAACCACGGTTCACAAATACCCACCCCTAGTATAATAATGGAACTCTGGCTTAAATAGCAGGAGTTCAGTTTTCATTTCTTGATCTCCGATTACAGAAATGGAGGTTAATGCTGTGGGGAAAGAGACCTGGATCAAAGAACATGACGAGGTCTAAATCCAGCACCTCCAGTACCTGGTTCTGTAATTCTGAAAAGTCAGGCATTTCCTCGGAGGACTAAGTTCTCCTCTGTAGAGATAGAATACTGATGCTATCACTATAGTCATCGTAGTAAGGAAAATGCACGTGGTGGCACCCAGCTAATTGTTAAGCGTTATAAATATATAAGAGGGAATATTATTTTTGTCTCAGATTCAGAATTCTTCACTCCTGTAGCATTCTCCAGAGCATTAGCTGGAAAGGAAAGGACCACTTCCAACAGATTAAAAACCATGCAAAGGACTCCACACCCAGAGGTTGCCTCTCCTCTGCAGACGGCTTCATCTCGAACTTCCCCTCATGTCTTGAGTGTGAACTCAATGGATTTTAGCAATAGAAGAGATGACCTCGACCAACCTGTGGCTGTTTCCTGAGGAAGAAACAAAGGCTCGGTAAAAAAGTGGCTCGTCCAAGTTCACAGTGAGATCCCTCGTCCTCGGATCTGAACACGCCCTGATCCCTAACACAACCCTTTCTCTTGGGTCACGCTGTCCTCGTGAAAAAACGACGTCGTGTTCCTGCATCTGAAGCCATTTATTCATGGGTTCCTTTTTTTTAAAAATAGATCTTTATTGGAGTATAATTGCTTCACAATACCGTGTTAGTTTCTGTTGCACAATAAAGCGAATCTGCCGTATGCATACACATGTCCCCATATCCCCTCCCTCATGAGCCTCCCTCCCACCCCTCTAGGTCATCGCAAAGCACCAAGCCAATCTCCCTGTGCTATGCTGCTGCTTCCCACCAGCCAACTATTTTACATTTGGTAGTGTATATATGTCGGTGCTACTCTCACTTCGTCCCAGCTTCGCCCTCCCACTCTGTGTCTTCAGGTCCACTCTCTACGTCTACCTCTTTATGCCTACCCTGCCACTAGGTTCATCAGTACCATTTTTTGTTGGTTTGTTTGTTTTTTAGATTCCATATATATGCGTCAGCATACAGTATTTGTTTTTCTCTTTCTGACTTACTTCACATGGGTTCCTTTAAGCACCTTCCTACATGAACAAGAAGTGTGACTAGGGTTTTGTGGGGAGGAAGCTGAGCCCAAATAAGCTTTTTGCTTTCTGCCTCTCACCCTTGCTCCTAAGCACGTACAACTTCCTTGCTTTGTAACTATGAGAAAGCTATTCAAATCTTTAAGTTTTAGTTTCTTTTGTAAAATGAAGGGAATTTATACTAATTGATAGAGTTGTGCTGAGGACCCTTAACTGAGCTTCCATTTGCAAAGCACTTAGCACAGTGCCTGGTCTGTAGTTAAAGAATCAATGAACATTGCTGTTGTATTGTAATAGTGTGATTAAGGGTTTCATGCCATAGTTATTTCATGGTTCTCTGCTTTGTCTAATGATGGGATAGTTAAATAAACTCCTGAAATAGGTAGAAAAACCAAACCAAACCAAGACAGATTTCTTATAAGTAATTTAATCTAGTTTTGGCAGGTTCCTAAAATTTTTTTAATTGTTTAAAGCTGACTACTACGTGCTATTGTGATTATACAAAAGCATGGTAAGCACATTTTGGATTAATAAGTGCTTGATTATAAGCCAGAAGTAGGAAACAAGATATATTATAACAACAAATCAACTATAGAAACATTTTCTACAAAACTGCAAAAGAAGTTCAAAATCTGAATATACGAAATAATATTCTACCCACATAAAATACAAGAAATTTAGTAGACAAAAATTCATGATGATCAACTTTGGATAAACCACTCAGAGTTGAAGAAGGATTCTTTAAGCATCTACACAGGTGTTCCCAGAAAGCAGAGGGAACCACAATCTACCAGGGAGTCCCCAGTACCATTAGAAATTATTGCCACACACCCCGAATTATATATTCAAAGTGGCATGTCACGCATGGCCTGGGAAGGAGAACTTTCATCTGCCCCTTGCATAAGTCAGAATACAAGCAACAGATTCAGTTATGTATGTGACACTCACATGTAGTAGAACAGTTGTTGCTCAGAGTTGAGAAACAAATATGAAAGAAGAGATGGAAAATGGCTGTCATATGACCCATGAGGATTCAGGTATATGCTTTGGTTTATAGAATCCACATTGAAGAAGAAAGTATTTCTTTCTAGGGTCTTTGCTTTAAATATGTTTAAATTAAGATTTAGTTTTTAATAGCAGTTTTAGGTTCACAGAAAAATTGAGGGGAAGGTAGAGATTTCTCGTATCTCCCCTACTGCCACACATATATAGCCTTCCCTATTATCAACATCCCTCACCTCAGAGGGTACATTTGTTAAAACTGATGAACATTCATTGACACATTATAATCACATGAAGTCCAAAGTTTACATTAGTGATAACTTTTTGTATTGTTTGTCACTCTTTGTACTGTTCATTCTATGGGTTTGGACCTATGTATAATGACATGTACTCATTATTATAGTATTACACAGAGTAATCTCATTACCCTAAAAACCCTCTGTGCTCTGCATATTCATCCCTCCCTCATCCCAACCCCTGGCAACCACTGATCTTTTTGCTTTTTTGCTGTCTCCATAGTTTTGCCTTTTCCAGAATGTCATATCGTTGGACCCATACTGTATGTAGCCTTTTCAGATTGGCTTCTTTCACCTAACAAAATGCATTTAAGATCCCTCCAGGTCTTTTCATGTCTTGATAGTGAACTGAATAATAATCCCATGGTCTGGATGTACCACTGTTTATCCATTCACCTACTAGAAGACATCTTGCTTGCTTCCAGGTTTAGGCGATTATGAATAACGCTGCTATAAACATCCATGTGCAGGTTTTTTTGGGGGCATAAGTTTTCAACTCCTTTGGGTAAACTCTGTTTGAAGTTAAGGGAATGCATAAAACAGCACTTTACATGTCTTGGTGCACTGTCTAAGAAACAGTTTGCCTGCATATAATAACAACAACAAATTCTGAAATCTTTAGCAAGGTGTAAATGTTGTTTGTTTGTTTATCTATTACATAGAAAAAGTAGTTTGGGGTTGGTATGATAGCTCTGAGGTCATCAGAAACTTAATCTAATTATTTTTATTTCCCACTTTCTTTAGCATATAGCTTTTATCCTCAAGCTTACCTCATGGTCATAAGATACCAGCTGCAGTTCTAACCATCCCATCCACATTCCAGGCAGGAAGAAAAAGAAACTCAGATTCTCACATCCCTCAGATGAGTCAGCCCCAGAGCCTTCATGGAAGATCGCCCCCACCCCAATACCAATGCCTTGACTTGCCTTGATTTATATCTCATTGGCCACTTACAGCTGCAGAGGAGGCTGGGAAGCCTAAGCCTCTTGCTGTGTGTGTTTCTGCACTGAATAGAGTCAGGTGTTTGCTAGTAAAACCGAGAGGGAGAATGACTATCACACAGCAACTAAGTCTCTGAACAGTTGTGCTTCATAATTCACGATCAACTGAACTGGTTGATGTGATCAATTCCCTGAAGTCAGAGATGCAATTTCTTTTATTTTTACAAAAAGCAGCATTTCTGGCCAACATCTGTATACTGATTTATGGCTTACAAAAAATCATCATGTATATCATCTATTTGCTTCTCACAGCAATGAACAGAAGTAAATATTTTGTGGTCATTATCAAAGAATGAAATGAGCTCAGAAAAGCTTAGTACCTTGCCCAAGGCTAACCAGTTAGTAAGATGATGCAACAAGATTTAAACCAGATCTCAGTGACTCCAAAGCCCATGTCCTTTTATCTGAAAATTGATTAACAAGCTGTCAGTTCTCTCTAATTATTTTTTAACTAGTGAGTTATGATTTTCCATTTATTCCATTCTTCAGTTGTAGTCAACAATTTCTTTTCAGAGGAGTTTAAAAATCAAAATTATTTAATCTAGGGTCGAGAGAGGAAGGAACGGAAAGCAAAGAAGGAAAGGAAACTAACTCTTGCGAGCATTATTTACAAAGATCTTTTCAAACGCATGCTCTCATTTTACCCTCACATCAGCTCTGTGGAGTAGGTAATACTATTCTGCAGATGAGGAAACTGAGATCAGAGAGGTTATGAAATTCCAGTAAGCTCACCCTGTTGGTAGGTGACAGATGGGGATTTGAATGTAGCCCTGTCTGATTTCCAACCTGAACTATGGTTTTATTCATATCCCCAAATATTTGGAAGGTTGTTTCTTGATTTCTTTTTATCTGTATATCCTTACAGCTATGAGCAATAACATAGGAACAAAATAAAGTTGGAACTATATCACTTGACTTGTAGAATTTCTGAATAAAGAGGAAGAAATCAAACAAAAGATAAGAAGCTGTGAAAGTTTTGAGGTGTTCGTAAATGACTCTTTAGGAAGATTCCAGATGTCTCTTTGTGTTGGTTGGTTTGAATATCTATTTGCTTTAAAGACAGGAGATGCTCATGATTTTCTCAACTGATTCTCTCTAGTTCTAAGTCCACAGTAATAATAGCTACGATTGAACACAGGCTATATAACTAAGGTCACTAAGGATTGCATGGGACATATTTGTACTAAAAAAGGTTGTTTATCTTAAATTATAATTGAACTGAACGTCCTGTACTTTTGTTTGCTAAATCTGGCAAACCTATATGTGACAGATACACGTATTGCTTCATTTAATTCTTACAACAGCTCTTCAAATGATTAGATAAGGTAATGCATGTCCGTAGAGATTAACTTCAGGACCACATGATTAAAAAATGGTAACCTCAGGACTCACACTCATATATGTCTGCTCCATAGTCTATGGCCATAGTGTATTTTCTCAAGATCTGCAGATAAAAGCAACCTTGACATCCTCTAACAATTAAAGAATTTGACTCTTGATTGATTATCCTAACCGAGGGGCGGGATCACACAAAAGCTACAAAGAATCCAAAATCTGTTTCTTGAACAATGAATAAAGCATGTGATATTTTTAATGTCTTCCAGACCATTAAAAGAAACAAAAAAGCAAAGAAGTGTCCTCTCATGAGAATCATTAAAGCAGTGGTTCTCCACAAGGGGTGATTTTCTACCCATGGGGACACTTGGTAATGTCTGGAGACACTCTTGGTTGTCACAACTGGGGGTGCTACTGGAATCTAGTGCGTAGAAGCCAAGGATGTTAAGCATCCTACACGGCACAGGGCAGCCTCCACAGCGAAGAACTATCCACTCCCCCAATGCCAACAGTGCTGAGGCTGAGAAACCCCAAATTAAAATAATCTGTTGGGGGTTTAATGCTTTTTCTCTTAATTTTAAGTTGTTATACTGCACAGAGAGCTGAAAAATGGAGGTTTGGGGGCTTCCACGAGCAATGAGCTCTATATTCTTAGTAGTAGTCACAAAACCAAAATTCCTTTATAGGGTTTGCTAGAGCATGCAGGAGGGGTGAACTGGAGTCTTTTGGAAACTGGCCCCTCCTAAGTGTTCCACCCCATCTTTAGAAATCAAGGCCAGTCTTTTCAGAGTTGTCCTTTCTGTGTTTCCTGATGGTTGCATTTCCTTCTTTGTGGCGACACTTGCATTGGTTTCATATGTGGACTATTCTGTGCACTGCAATTCTAATCCAAGTGTGTCTTAATTTTGGACAATTTAGTCCCAAAGGCCACACATGAAAGAACATGGAGTTAGGCTGAGATTCCAAGTCTCCCCCACTTGCATTCGCCCCTTCTCCTGAGCCTCACGCTGCCTCTCTAGACGGCCCTGGCTGTCTAAATCTGGGGGAAAGAGGAGTTGTAGCTACACGACACTGGATCAGTAGGAAATTCATGGAGCTTGGAGTCACGCTAACCCCAATTCAATCTTCTCTCATCTATCCCTGGCTCTGTGCCCTTGGGCAGTTTTTAAACTCCTCTGAACCCACTTATCATCCATAAAATGCAAATAATTTTACCCACCTCACTGAGTTGTGGTAAGAATGAAATATGATAAAATATCTTAAAAATGGTTTCACAGTTTACAAAGCACCCTTAACATAGATTAAGGTCCTCACAGACTATTTGCAAAACAGGTTTGAGAGAACATGTGTTCTGTCAAAGCAGCTATCTGTGTTTCTAGTTTATTCATTCTATTGGCCAAGTCAACTTTATGTACGATCGCATAGAGTGCCTGCCCTCCCTCAACTGGAGGAGGACTCTTTTGTGAAATTTGTTTGTTGAAACACTTTCTCCTTTTTTGCAGGGTGGGTGGTTACAGAGAGCAAAATAACTTCTTCCTCAAACAAACAAATGCAAGAAATACCCAATTCTGGTTGACAGAACTTGGTAAACAATGGCCAGTTTTTAAAAGTTGATGGCCTTGGGGTACATTTGATTGCAAGTGTAGCCTTTAGCATCTCTTGACAGATGAGAATTTGTCAAGGGGGAAACACCAGACTGTCCTTGGCGCTGTGTTACCAAACTCAAATAGGACACCACTCTGAGTGGGAAGGCGGTCCTCTTCCAGCGGGCTGAGGAGGGTTTCCAGGGCAAAACGCTTTGAGGCTGGATTCTTTAAAGTTTTCTTAGTGCTGAGGTTTACATGAGGGTCTGATACATTTCAAGATTCTTCCATTTCCGGTCCACGTCAGAGTTACAGAACACCCAGAACAAGAAGGGGTCTGATGCCTGAAACGGAGAGACACGTGTTATGGATCTAGAAAGAGCAAACTAAAGGCAGATTTAGACATCTTTCTTCCTTGCTTCCGTATCACTTTTTTTTTTTTGCAACTTACCATACTGAGTTATTGCCCATTTTCATGCCACTCTTCCCCATGAGATTGTGAACCTCTTGGGGACAGGGATTGAATCTTGTTTATTCTTTTAATAACAGTGCTTTGTATGTAATGTCTAGTATGTCGATTGTGTCTAATGAATAAGAAAGGAGGAACGAAGGAAGGATGGGGGGAAAGAAGGAAGGTTGGAAGGAAAAAAGGAAGAAACGAAAGAAGGAGGGAAGGGAGGGAGACTCAGAGAGGTCCTTGCCAAAGTTTGATCTTAGGCTAACAACAACAAAATAAGATTCTTCAGTCTAATGAAGTTCATTGGGTAAATGGTTATTGTTTCAATTAAGTGTCTCTTCATGACAAAGCATAAAACAGACTCTAATTCTGTAAGAATTGCCCAGGACCTGGCTCTGCATCATCAGAAGCCTCATCTTTCTTGGCTCACCTTCCCACCCACCTAGCTCTCCAGGCATCCTCACCAGCCAGCTCCTCTCACTTCCTTACCCATTCACCCATTTATACATGCGTGTTGGTGTCCCATTTCGTTGTCCCCATTTGAATGTGATGATCCAGCCCTGGATGCTGTATATGTAATCTGAAAGGAAACCCCAAAAGACACTATGCCTGATAATAGCCCAGGTACTTACTCCTCTCCCTGGGCATCAAGGGTGCACACTGGTGCCAAGCCCATGTTCCCAGACACCTGCTCCCTGGAAAGGGAATCAGAAAGTAATGTTTCAAACCAGACCCCTCACCAGGCAAGACCTATGAAATCCTGGCAGGTCATTTCTACATCAAGCCACACCTGAAGCCAGCACGGACAGAAAATTATCCAACTCCCATAATTTTCAACCGATTCACCTATGAAAGGAGGCTAAAAGTTGCTGTGAACTGAAAAATAGATGTGCTATCTCCATACAGCTGGTATTTTGTTTGTGGTTGTTCATTGCTGAGCCCAAGCCTTCAAGCCCAGAGCCTCCCTTTCACCAATCATCAGAGCCCCACCTTGGACAGCTAGTTTTATTGTATCTTGAAGGCTTTCAGATGGCCCCAAAATAAAATACAAATTCATCTGAAGGGAGCACTAAAGCATAAATTTTTTGTGTAGGCTAGATTTATGTAACCAAAAAGCCCACCTATGAATCACTCAACATAATAGCAGTATATGCCTAAATTACTTAATGTTCCAGGATGGTTTCAGGTCTGTGAATAGTGAGGGAGGGGGCTCTGCTCCATGAGGTCATTCAAGGATTCCAGGATGAGAGCAGCTCTGCAACTGTAGACCTGGTACTTACAAAGTTACCCTGAGGGGATCCCAACTCCGGTCAGCCTTAAAGGAGCAAAAAAGGAGAGAAAGTAGCCCTCGTAATTTCATTGGTTAGCGCTCAATCACATGGTCACAACGAATGCAAGGGAGTCCAGGAAATGCAGTCTAGTTCTGTGCTTAGGAAAAATGGGAGAAGAGATATGAGTGTACAGCTAGTGGCATCCCACAATAAACAATTTCTTTTAAAGGTGAAAGACAATTGGTTGATTTCCAGACAAGCACTGGTTTCTCCAGGAAAATGAGAAACAGTAAAATGCATCTAGGGGTTAGAGCGGGTGAGGTAGATAGGAATGGGTGACTGAAAGAGAAAGTGAGATGGTGGGAAAGACCAGCTTTGCCACCTTTGGCTGTCAGCTGGGAGGCAAACACAGTCTCTAGGGGTCTTGTGATTGCCATGAAGCTGTGAAGGCAACTCTTTTCTTCCTCTAAGAGGACCATGTAATTTGGTGTCTTACTTGCGATAAGATGAGAAACCAAAGTTGTAACGGACATTTAGGCAATCTTTGCCATGCTGGGACCCATGAGATAGGACATTAGTTGCAGAACCAGAGTATTTCCACGGGTGTCGGTAGTCTGCAATTTATCAGTGAGATTGGTACTCAACAAAGCGCTGTTTGGAAATATGACTTATGGCACTCTGAAAGATATGATTTCTACTTTGCAACTCATTTGTGAATTGCAAAGAGGTCAAATCCAAGTTCAAAAGGAAAAGTTTGATTTAGTCATTGAAAAACAGTCAAGTGAATAGTGGTAATCACCATGATTACACAAATCCTGAACATGTCCAAAAGCAGTGAGCTTAAAAAAATCTGCATGCACTTGCATATTTTTTCCTTTCTCTACTATTTTCATTCTAAAATGAAGATGTAGGTGGAAAATTACATTAGCATCTGGGTAAGGCCCCCTGCCAGTCAAGAAAACCTTCATTAATCACTGAGATGCTCACCCCCATTTTTAAAGAACAATGTCTCACCAGCAGTTACATAGCAATCAGGGCAGAGGTCACTGGATGTTGACTTTTCAAACTTTCCTAAGGATGTCTTCACTTCTGCAACATAAGGCTGCTTTAAGTGAATATGCATGTGTTTATGAGAAAGAAGTAGGGAAAGAAAAATGAATTGTAACTGAGAAGTGATATTTATGTAGGATTTCCTTTTCTTTTCAGTTTCAAGTTAGTCTTAAGCACCTTCGCCCTAAGGGAAGAAGGCATTCCAGAGAGAGCTGCTGTAGGCCCATCTAATTGCTTGTACCTCAGCACTTAGTTGGCAGTACACTGGATTGCATACTCTCCATACCTTCCATCCAGAATGTTCTGGAAAAGACACAGTGAGAAGAAGAGAGGCAGATGAAGTACTTGGGAACCAGGAAAAGTATTTGGTTTTCATTCAGCTGGTACTGAGGTTACTGTTTGAAGGAAAGAAAAATCAACAAAATACCTGGAAAAAAAGAGATGTGGCAAAACTCTTCCATTTCTGCTTAAATAGAAGAAAAATATTGGCCATAAAATCAATAAAGAGCTTGTATTCTCTTTCTTTTAACTTTATTGTCTTTTAAACGAAAAGATATACTTTCTTCTGTATGTCATCAGCTCTTGCCCAGAAATGTACAGAACGTTTGGTCTATCAGTAAAGGGGTTAACCTTTCCATATTTGTATCCAGACACAGAGAATTGTGCTGCATAATATCTGTACACGCGCGAGGAAACCCTGTTTTCATCAGATGGGCCCACTTGGAAGAAGGCATCCCTGGCCTCTGTCTTCTTTTGCTCAGGTGATTGAGGGAGTTAATCCATTTAACCTCTGGGGCTCACGCTGCTTCCTCTCCTGTGAGGAGGTGCATCGTCTGGCTTGCTCTCTCGGGTCAGCAGCTGCAGGAAGAAGAAATGGAAACTCTTCATTGTCATCGAGCCTCCTTCTCTGCCAAAGAACAATTGATCCCTGAAACTGTTAGCAGAGGGAAGAGGCTTTCCAAGGACAGCAGAAGAAAGAGACAAACGAACTCAAATGATCAACCTCCCTTGGGACAGGGAGTAGTCTCGAAGCAAAGCAATAACAGGAGAGAGTGAGGAGGGCGGTGGAGGCTGTTGGGGAAGCAGAATGTTCTGTTCCAGCCCTTTCGGGGCAGGGACACAAGAGGGGTCTGGGAATCTTGCTGAGATACATCGCCACTTAGTAGGGCTCTTTCTGTAATGTAACGTGACTTTGTTCCATTTTAAGCATGTTGCCTAAAATGTTATTGGAATCAAAGGAGGTTGAATTCCAACCAGGCCATAAATCCTTAAGATGATACAGAGGGAAAGAGGCACAGGGATAGTTAGTTATCACTGATCTGCAGAGAGCACTCTTTTAACTTTGGGGCTCACAGAAAAATACTATGGAAAATGTGACCTTACCCACATGAAAGTGGGAAGGAATTAAATGGTTAAAAAGGAAACTGTGAAATAAAGACCAAGTTTACTACTCAGAGATTCTCTCTGAAAGAAATACTAAATCATGTTCTTAAAGCAAGAAGAAAAATAAACCCAGAAGGAAAGAATGGTCTGAAACAAGAAGTCATACAAGAAAAGATGAGGATAAAAATATGGCAATATGTCAAAATCTTATCAACCTCAAATATCAGTAGTATTTGGGGAAGTTAAGAGCAGAGTGTGATATATCAATAATTACAAGACAGTAAAAAACACAGAGGGCTAGAGAAGGAAAGTGAGAGGGAAATTAAAGCTTTCTAAAGTTCTTGTCTTATTTTGGAGGAGAATAAGATATTAATTTTAGGTTTTGTTAGAAAGATGTAAATTTAAGTTTTAATGTTACTCAGTGATTTTTTTTTTCTTATTAAAAAGAAAAGCAAACATGATATAAGGTTAACACTGATTGATTCCATGTCCTGAGTTCATGGATGACTTTTATATAGTTTTCTGTATCTTAAAATTGTTTACCAAATTAAGAAGAGACAGAAGAAAAGAGAGGAATGGAAGGAGAGAGAGAGAGAGAGTTGTAGAGCCAGTTGTAGAGCAAAGTAGTCAAACTTGCAAGTTGCAGAACTAGCAAATAAAAAGAGGTCATTCTGAGGCTAATCCAAAAAAGGTAACAGCTACCTCCTGTAGAATTGTTTGAAAGAAACAAATTGCTATGGAAATCAATCAATAAAGACAGTTCTCAGGGAAAAAGAATGGGTTTAACTCAGTGAGTAAAAACAAGATTTTTTGCAAACAGTAAAAAGGAAATAATAAAGTCACAAAGAAGACAGATGAGCAGAACCTAAGTTAAGTAAGGAGGAGGATCCAAAGCAGACAAGTTCTAGTTCCTCTAACTCTCTGGCTAGGGGTTCCTAGAAGAATGACAATAAGCAGAATCTCAAAGCTCACATTAGAATTCCTGGAGTTTTGGTCCGATTGTGACATGTGTGTTATTACCTAAGTTCAAGTTTGTGAGTTAACACCTAGTCTCACCTACTGGGAGGGCTCAGTGCTTCCCAATGCTTTATTATCATCTAAGGCATCTAAAAAGCCTCTCCAGGTGTTCCTTTAGAATCTGGACAGATACTAAGCCAGGTGGTCATGAACTCTAAAAGTGAATAACCTTTTGGACATTCTCATACAGGGAAGGCTTTGACCTTAACCTATTAAGCACCATCACTCACCACAAACCAGACCCAGGAAGGCTAAGTGTCTTGCTGGAGGACACATCATTTGTGAATGATGGAGGCATCATTAGAAATCAGGTCTGTCTAAATCTGAAGCTCATATTCAGTCTACTCATTAGGAGCTGAGTGGGAAGCAATACAGAATTATGATTAGGGTACTGTTGAGCAAAGACCTAGTGTCTCTGTTGGGAGAACGGTTTTCATCTGAACATAACTTTTTAGGTTTAGTGAAGCCGGGGTGGAGCTGGAAGAGATGGAAAAGTTGAATATCATGGTGAGCGTATCCAGGGAAAATGGCTAAAACAATTATTTTATAGTTACATCAAAGGTAATTGTGACTGGTATCTATTGCTTCACAACATACTTTTAGGCAGATTTGTTAAACATTATCTTATTGAAGCTAAATAGTCACCCTGTAGGAATGAAATTTAGTATATTTTCTGGTTCCCATAAGTTACAAGAAAGTTTAAAAATTGTTCATTACTCATTGTAAATTGCAAAAAGGAAAGGCATGCAGCAATATTTCATTTGGAAATTAGCTTGGAACTAAAATGAATAAACAATGAAATACATTTCATTTAGATTAACTTTGGGATGTTAGAGCTGGAACACAGGTGGGAGGTCATGAGGTCTATCTCCTGACTCCAGGAGGACCTTCAGTTAAACAGGTGCAGCTCTCCCTTCTTGCAACAGTTCTCAACTAGGGACCAATTTTTCCCACCCACTAACCCTCAGGGAATATTTGGCAAGAAAGTTCTGAAGACATTTTTATTTGGCGCAACTGAAGTGTGCTACTGTCATCTGTTGGATAGGGTCAGGGATGCTGCCACACATCTCACAATGGACAGTCTCCACAACAAAGAATGATCTGGATCCAAATATCAACATCGCCAGGGATACATGCACCCTAATGTTCATAGCAGCGCTATTTACAATAGCCAAGACATGGAAGCCACCTAAGTGTGCATCAACAGATGAATGGGTAAAGAAGATATGGTACATATAGACAATGGAATATTACTCAGCCATAAAAAAAGAATGAAATAAAGCCATTTGCAGCAACATGGATGGACATAGAGATGATCATACTAAGGGAAGTAAGTCAGACAGAGAAAGACAAATATCATATGATATCACCTATATGTGGAATTTTAAAAAAGGATATAAATGAACTTATTTACAAAACAGAAATAGGCTCAGACATAGAAAACAAACTTATGTTGTAGTGAGGTGAATGGACCTAGAGACTGTCATACAGAGTGAAGTAAGTCAGAAAGAGAAAAACAAATACCGTATGCTAACACATATATATGGAATCTAAAAAAAGAAAAAAAAATGGTCAGAAAAACCTAGGGGCAAGATGGGAATAAAGATGCAGACCTACTAGAGAATGGACTTGAGGATACAAGGAGGGGGAAGGGTAAGCTGGGACAAAGTGAGAGAGTGGCATGGACATATATACAGTACCAAACGTAAAATAGATAGCTAGTGGGAAGCAGCCGCATAGCACAGGGAGATCAGCTGGGTGCTTTGTGACCACCTAGAGGGGTGGGATAGGGAGGGTGGGAGGGAGGGAGATGCAAGAGGGAAGAGATATGGGGACATATGTATATGTATAACTGATTCACTTTGTTATAAAGCAGAAACTAACACACCATTGTAAAGCAATTATACTCTAATAAAGATGTTAAAAAAAAGAAAACAAACTTATGGTTACCAAAGGGCAAAGTGGGGGGGGGGGGGGCGGGCGGATAAATTAGGAGTTTGGGATTAACAGATATACACCAATGTATACAGAACACATAAACAACAAGGACTTACTATAATGTACAGGGAACTATATTCAATATCTTGTAATAATAACCTATAATAGAAAGAAACTGAAAAAGAATATATGTTTATGTATAACTGAATCACTTTGCTGTACGCTTGAAGCTAACACAACATTGTAAATCAACTGTACTTCAATAAGAAAGAGAAGTTTAAAAAAGAAATATATTAAATAATCTTATATGTTTAAAATAAAGCTACCCACTTCATATTAGTTGTATTAAATAATTCTAACAGAGTAATTTATGTCTTTTGATGTCTATCAAGAAGATGAATTAAAACTTTAATTAATGAAAAAAAAAGGAGTGCCAAGGCTGAGATACTTTGCCTCGTGGAAAGAAAAACCAGGAAGCTTCTTCTCTTGATGTAATTAGTAGGCTGTAGACTCTCAAAGTGACCCTAATGCTCATATCTATTATTTTCCAGTTTTAATAGGGCAGAGTCAGCTGAAGAAGTGACCACACTAATACCTGACCTAAGATGCAATATTCATTTCACTATGTGTGTCTCAGACTCACCTCTGATCAATTTCCATGTGTTTCTGCAACACAGTAAAATCTCACTCCACTAAATCACTCCTCTTCAACATGGTCCGTAGTTAAGCACTACCACTTAAAATGCACTTGAGTTTCTAGGCAATACCTCTATGCATAATGTGTGTCTTAAAAAATAATGACATTCTGGCCAGTGAGTTCCTGATCACAGCCCACTGAAGGAAATTAATAACTTCTCCGAGCAGCTGTTCTAACCACTGGCTTCAAGAAATGATATTGTAATATCAAATTGCAGATTAGTATCTTTAGGGGAAATAATCTCTTTAAAATTGTCCATTCTCTGGTTTTAGTGAGAAAATTGGCCCTTTGGAGGTTGATGCCAAAGGAACGAACTCATTATTTCTCAGAGTCTCCATTCCGGGTTAGAAGAATGTTGCAGGATTTACAATCTGTCTAACTCAATTCTGTACCCCAGTTTGGAGATCTAGGGAAATTGAAGCCCACTTCCAAGCAGCAGAACGAAGGGTTAAAGTGTAGGATTGCTAGAGAGCCGGGAACCCTTCTCAGCCGTGCCCTTTGAGAGCTTCCCCGCTGCCTGCTTGGCTGCTTCAAGACAGCCTCTGGAGAGAGCGGGGAGGCTCCGCTCCAGTTCTGGCTGTGCCTAGCGTCACCTCTACCCTAGGACTTAAAGAGCATGTAAGGCATTCCACATGCTTTTAACAGCAATCTGAGTAAACCTGGACAAAACCTTCTCCCAGTGCCAGTGAGCACGATCGGTAATTAACAACAGAAACTGATCTTGTCCCCAGGATCTGCCCCAAGTAAGGACGCATGCTTCTGCCCTTTGTTCTCACTTCCCCTGTGTTGGTCAGAGGCTTCTGGGGAAGCGGGCAGAGCCCCGCACTGGGGGGTCAGCACCCCAGCACCTCTTGGCTCCCTCCTTATCTCTGCCACGGATTTGGACACCTTTGCGGCTGCTCACGGTTCCCTTGGGGTTCAGTGAACTTCTGTCGGAAGCCCCTGAGCTGCCTCAGCCTGCACACCCAGTGAGTCCCCGACGCAGCACGGGGACAGGGGTCTGCAGCCCTGGCCTGTCCCTCCCTGTCATCTCAGGAGGGCCTGGGGAGGGAGGGCTGCTTGCTGAGGCTCTCTGCAGGGCTCTGGCACCCTTTGTAATAGGAGTGCTTGAAGCTGGTCCTGAAGGCTGAGTAGCATTTGGCAAGTTGGAGGTGGCGGAGAGTGGGGATGGAGCTCTGCTGGGCAAAGAGACTGGCAGGGGCAAATGACAATTAGTCCAGGCAAGCGTAGCCCTTGTTATGAGGCGGAGAGGAACAGGTGAGGGGGTACACATGTGGGCTGCAGTCAGATTGTAGAAAGTGTTGATTGCACCTGGAAGGAAGTACTGGGCAGTCTTGTTGAGCAGCAGGGGGTGAGCTGGGATGGACAAGAAAAGAGGACACGGAGGTACCAGACCTGTAGAAGTGAGCCACTTGGAAACGTTTCTATCCCTTTGTAACCAAAAGCGGATTCTCTACTTCTCTGAGCCACTGATTCCTCAACTTTAAGTAGGGATTATAACCTACTTTGCAAGAACGTTGTAAGAATTAAATAAGATCATGAAGGCAAAGTACTCAGCAGGGAGCCTGCTCTCATGGACACTACATGCCTTGATGATATTCCAGAGTCATCGGTGGGCCTTCATTCAGCCCATGCTGTTCAACACTTAAGTACCAAATAGAATAGCCAGCCAAATCTGACTCTAGGTCCTCTAAATTCTCACCGGTTTTGTCGTCAGTTGATGGCAAGGTTGTCTCTTCATTAGTGTGGAGACTCTTCAAAAGTTTATGTGTCTCTGAGTCCTTGACTTCTAGCACAGTAGAAAATTACAAAATTACAATCCAAGTCAAGATTTCCTAAAAGCTAAATGCCTTCTATTTACAAGGCAGGCTGTTTCTCAGGATTTGCTATTGACCACCCCACCCTGACTTTAAAATCTAAGGAGGAAATGATCTGTGACTCTGTGATTACCCATCTCACTGGGTCCCTGGTAGGCTTCCAGAGTCAGTCATCTGCCAGCTCCTCACATCTGGCACCTAACCTCACCCTTCCAGGAGGCAGTTTCCTCATCTGTGATAGTTCCTTTCTGGTCTTGCAAAATGTACTTATGTACCTTTTACAAGAACATGTTGGACTAAAGTTCTTAGAGAGACAAACTGTCAGGCCCAGATAAAAATCTTCATTAGCATTTGGCTCGGGTTTCTCAGCTTTCCTTTGGGGCTCAGATTCTTTGTTTAAGAATCTGATGAAAACTATGAAGGCTCAACCCATAAAAATGCATTAACAGGCACAATTCCGCATACAACGCCAGGGGCATCTGGGCTCTTCTGAAGCCCCTCTGAGGATCCCAGGCTAAGAACCTAGGTTCTAAGTCAGAAACTGAGGTGCAGAGGCAGAGTGACGTGTTCAAGGTCACCCAGGTAAGTCTGAATACACTTTCAGCTGTCAGTCAACATTTTGCAGTGATCATCTCTCACATGATACACACACATGATACATTAGCATCTCAAAACATTTTGTGCATCCATTTTCTTGCAACGACTTCATAAATTGGGTCAAATTGGTATCATTATCATTATTTGGAATTTGTGGAGTCTGTAGAGACTATACAGCTTTCCTAAAATACAACTGTTAAGTGGAAGCACAGTTTTGACTTTCAGCCTGGCTATCCTGATTCACACCGCTTTCTCCCAGCCATACCAGGGTTCTGAAAGCAACCTGTTAGGCAGTGTGAAATGTGGGCCGGAAGAAGCTTGACAAGGAGACCCAGGAACAGTGCAGGGGTTAACAGGGAGGATCTAGGAAGGCTTCATGGGCTTTGAATGGGATGGTAGAAAAAATAAGGAAGGAGTTTTCTGCCTGGGGGTATAGAGTGGACCATGGCATAATGTTATTGCTGGCACAATAAAAGTGCAAGGAGACCTGACTGCATCCTGGGGCATGAAGTTGTGTACAGATGGGCAAGCTCCCCAGTCAGTGAGGTAGATAAAATAAACAAACAGAATCATTACATTTCTATCACCCTAGAGACCTCTACCATCAACAATAATAAATTTGTAACATGTGTATAACATTATATGTATATATTTTATATGTAGGTACCCTGATATATTTTATTATGTTATATACATATGGCATATTTATTATTAAGTATATGTATTTATTATTATTTAATATTACATTAACTATATTATATTCATAAAAACAAGATTCTGCTGTGTATACTATATATTCTGTTTTGGAAATGTTTTGTTTTGTTTTTCCTGGTAATTATTTCCCTTTTTTCATTTTGCTAAACTTTCAGTAAATCTGACATCCAGAACACATTCAAATTTTCTAATTTCCCTAACTCAGCAAAATACATATTACTTACAGATGGTTGGAGCAAGTTAGTTTCTTATCCAGGATCTTAGTGCACTTTGAATAGTTATTCAAGGTGGCCAAAGTTTGCTTTAATTTTCTCAGCAGGAGATCGCAGCTCACCTCATTTGGGGGAAATCCTTTCTTACAGTAAATACTATGATATAACAAGACAGCAGTTTATCACAAGGAAAATGAGCTTTCTGTTTATTGGGTCATTCAAATTAAGCCACCTGCTGGCAAAGATAACATCACATTCAGTTGATCTTGGTGACATGTAAGAATGCTTCAAATATAAGCATCTGTAGCTGTATGCCTGTGATCATTCTCAAGTTCAGCTTACCACAAAATAGATTCCCATGAGGTCTGTGTAGCTGAGAAAAGAAGTTGAAGAATTAAGCGTATTAAATTTTACATTGGTTGGCTTTTTAAATGTCCCAGCGCAACTTATTCAATGTCTCTTCAGGGAAGTATGAATTTTAGCACCCAGGAAAAAGCCAGGTCTCTGGACACAGGACTCTTTCTCACCTCAGACTCTCTGCCTTTTAGGTAGGTGGGAAGGACCACCTCATTCCATTCTCGGTGCTCGGTGCTCGGGGGGAATCCTATTGTTGGTTTCCAAAAGCACCAATACAAATTCACGTATTCATCTGTTCGTCAGTTCATTCACTCATTTGCTTATTTAGCAAATATTTACCGACCATGGATTTCACGTCGCTTGCTGAGGGCTCATTAGTGATTAAGGCGGGCACACCCCCACCCCCAGGCGTTTACGGAACACCTCACGGCAGCTGGCAGATGCTGCGGATCTGAGACAGTGGGGGTCCTTTTGCATCCTGCCTCCGTTATCACAATCCCTGCCCGCACTCTTGTCTCCAAACCGGAACTGGGCTCTAAATTGGGCAAAGAGGGTCTTCTGTGGATGAGGACAGAGGATTAGTGGCATGGTAGCTAATTCTCTTGCCTTGTCTTTTTTTTTCCCCCTGCTGCCATGACCCCTCTTCCCAGGGCAAGCCGGATCTTGCAGGTTCTAAGGAGTTCTACAGGGCCTCAGGGGACTCTTGGGATGAGAAAAACCTGTGTTCCCCGGAGTGCCAGATCCCCCTCCTCCCTGACTCATCTGTAAGGCGTCTGGCTCCCTAAGGAGAAGCCCTGTCTTTTATTCTCCCCCAAGGTGATCACCTAATGGTCAGCACCCAAAGAAAGCCAATGCAGTCACGCTAAAAGAGGAACCTCTTCTTTTAGGGCTGCAACTGGCAATATTATTAGCTGTGAGGCAAAGCAAACTCCTCCTACCATCGAGAATGTCAACTCCATCTTTCTGGTGATCTAACGTCTATCTGTTCCATGACCCCATTTAGGCTCCTCCCTCCGACAGGAAGCTTTTCCTAACACCAAGCTCACTCCTAGCCTTTACCTGTGGTCCTCATTGAGATCTGCCACGTGCTGCTTCGGCAGGAAGACTGACAGATGCTTGTCTCAGGGGTCTTGTCCCTTACACATGCAGAGAACAAATACGCAGAAAATTCTCTGTGACTTCAGTGGGAAGCCACTGGACTGTGCTCTCTTTGGGGGAGGCAGGTTAGTATAAAGCTTAAGAGGGTGACCTCTTGAATCAGACTGCCTGGCTCAAATCCTGGCTCTGCCACCTACCAACCGTATGCCTTTCGGCACGTTGCTCAACCCTTCCGTACCTTTACTTTCTCATCTGTACAGGGGAAAAAATAGTACCTACCTCTAGCATATTTGCAATAATTAAATTATTCAATGCATGAAAAGTATATAGAAGAACTCCTGACACTTCAGTAAGCACCAACAACGTTATTATTATTGTCCTACTTTTAAGGATGAGACACTTAGCAATAGTACCCCATAGAATTCTAGACGAATAGATGTGATGAAGAATATGAAAGTAATTAGATCCCATCTTTTATATGATCTTTATGACTGATTGGTAAAAAGATAAGGAAGTAACCCTAAGCTTTTCAAAATCTTAAAAATCCTTCGTGCATCTTCAAATATCAGCTTACAAAAAGCACGATTAGACTCACTAGAATACTTACTCTTGAAGCCCTTGGTCACCATGTGAGCACTTTGACTTTACAGAGGCTGCTGTGCTCTAAGGAAGCCCAGATTAGCCCAGGTGGAGAGACCACATTGAAAGTTCCTGAAATTATATGGAGAAAGAGAGGGAGGGAAGAAAGGAGTAAGGAACAGAGAGAGAAAGGGAGAGAGAGACAGACAGAGAGAGACAGAGATAGAGACAGAGAGACAGAGACAGAAACAGACAGAGATGCTCCAGCAAGCCCCCACTGGCTTTAGTTCATGCCCTGCTTTCCCAGCTCCTGCCTGTAACTTTCCCCGCCAGAACTGTCTAGCCCATCTCTCCCCATATTCCTGACCTTTGAAAACTGTTAGATATAATAAAATGAGTGTTGTTATTTTATGCTACTAGGTTTTGTGATGATTTGTTAAACACGAATAGATAACTAGAACAGATATTTATTTCTCAGTCGGAATCTTTCTTTTCTCTCTCTCTCTCTTTTTTTTTTTTCTGCACACAGGAATGAGTTCAGAAAGGAGAGGGTTTAGAATAGCCCTAAACCCTGTTATAAATAGGGTAGCCTTATTTATAAGAATTCAAACAGTGGGCTTTTCCTCCAACAGAAAAAAAAAATACAGAAAATTCTGCTTGCTTTAATGCCATTGAATCACGGTTTATCATTGAGAAAAAAAAAAAAAAGCAAAAAAAAACTGTGCTGTAGGACCCTGTGAAACCTAAGTCACGTGTGTGCCTGACCTGGCCTTGGCTGGGCAGCTGGCGGGACTTGCTCCTCATGTGCCCCCGCATCCACGGGCTTTGTCCAAGTGTCCCAGTGAGGTTCCAATGGTGAATGTGCACTGCATTCCTCCTCGGACCCCTTCCCAGTTTGACAAGCTCTGAGGAGGCAGCACATAAAGCAGTACAGGAAATGCAAGACATCTGTACTGGAGCCTGGGAACACACTTTCCCCGGTCCCCTTGCTGGTGTGGTCCTGGCATGGAGCGGGGCCTCTGGAGAAATGAATTAAAGAAACAAGTCCAGTGGAGAACATGGGATTCCACTTCCATTCATCTTCCTTATTTTGCAAACACCACATTCTGCAAATCCCATGCCAGTAAAGCTCTTGGATCAGCCCTCAAATTCTTCTGGATCCTTCAGGGAGGAGATGTCAGGGCTGGCCAAGAATCTAAGTGGAAACTGATGACAGAAGCTGACATTAATCAGCTACACAGTATGTTCTTCCCAGCAGGTTTCTTCCAATAAATCAAAGGCCAGCAAATCCAAGGGGTGTTTAGCCATGAGAGAGCAACTGTTTGCTGTTCTCTTTCCTTGCTAAAGATGATGAATTTAATGTTTAATTGAATCCAACACTGGTGGCCGTGGGAGTGTTTGCTGTAGGTGTTGGGTCCACATACCACATACAGCCCCATTTCCTCCCAGACCAGGGGCTTCAGGCAAGCATCCCCTGCTACACATGGCTCATCGTTTATGTTGAAGTTTTCTGGCCAAACAGAGCCACCACCCTATCTGGTGATCTGAAACAGACTCACTCTTTCAAGTTGGAATCCTTGGGCTGTTTTGGTGACCAGATAATTCTTTTCCTTCCTGTAAGACCTAATTAAGATACTTAAAGATATTAATGTAATAATGCATGTTTAAAATCCAGCGAGGGCCAAGCTCTTTCAACATTGGTGTGTGTGGGGGTAGGATGCAGGACTCAGACAACAGGAGAGCGTTGGGTCTGAGGCCATGCGCCACCCATCTTGGCTGTGCCACCTTAACCACATCTTAACCTCTCTGAGCTGCTTTTCATTATCTTTAAAATGAGGATTAAATCCAACATCATCGATTTGTGGTAAAGATTAATGAAAAAGGTATGTGGGAAGGCAGTTCTTATGCTGCAAAAGTATTATGAACATGGAAGAGTAGGGTTGTTGTGATTTGTATCATTAATAATATTTACTAAGGGACATGGAAAAGTGGAGTGGCTTTTACAGCAGGAAGTTCTGGGGGAGAAGCATATGAAAAGGAAATACCAAGGTCTCAGCAATAGAGCCAATACAAAACTCTCTTCTAGGGCAAATACCTTAATGGAGATAAGATACTTATCTCCAAGTCAAGACTCATAACAGATCTATACTAGGACAATAAATGGGAAATTTATGGAAGGAATTCAGCTGCTTACAACCAAATAACAACTTGGATAATTAAGGCAAGTGTTTCTTGGGCATGAATGATAATTAAATTGAAAAGTTACTTGGACGGCATAATTTTGGAAAGTAGACCTAGCTATGTTGATATGTTTCTGACATTTTTCAACTTCTACCCCATAAAATCTTGGCTTTGGTAAGAAAAAGAATATGAAGTCTGATATTTGTATTTCCTTAATGATTGCCAAAATAATACAGTCAAAATTACTTATATTTACATTTTTTCAAAACACTTATCACATTTGTTATCACTTTAGAGTCTTACAATTGTCCAGAAGTAAGCTGAGTAATTATCATATTTATCTTTAGATACAGAAACTGAAGTTCAAATAGAAAAAGTGATTTACCCGAGGTCCTGTAGATTCCTGGTGGCAGAGTGCACCCTGGGACTGTGCATTATTCTTAAAATCGTCACTTTATTTGGGCTTAATTGCCTAAGATAATTTGGGGGCATGCATCAATACTGTTAAGAATTTCATCGCAGACATCTCACAAAACTGTATCCAAGTACGCAGTATGTAGCTGGTACCTGCATCTAGAAATATGTTTATGAAACTGACTACAGATGCATAAGATTCTTGTTCCATTCACTTTCGTCTCTACAAGAGACAGTGTCATATGTGTATACACAAAGATTTTGGAGTTGAAACTATCTGGAACAAATATTTGTTGGGCCACTTACTAGCTGTGTGACCTTAGATAAACTTCTCTCTGGATTTTGATCTCTTCCCATATAAAATGGGGCTAATATCTACCTAACAGGAGTGATGTAAGGATGAAACTAGCTAATGTAGGCTTGCCTCTGTCTAATCATTTGGGTCTCAACTCTAAGTTTCCCTCCTCAAGAGAGACCTTTCCAGACTCTGGTAGCTAAATAGCCTCTCCCTCAGCATCCATTGCTATTAATGCCACCATCCTATTTTCTTTTCTTTTTTTTGGGAGAACTTTTCATTACATGAATTTATATAATTTATTTATTTGTTAATGAGTTTATTGTTTACCTTTCTTTTTAAAACTGCAGGTTGCAAGAGAGTAGAAACTTGACTCTTTACTGCTTCTCAAGGACACCAAGATACGGTTAAACACCCACTCAGCGGACACTGTTCACATTGTGTTAAATAATAGCAGTCCCTTATCTTGTACATTGCAGTCTTTTGGGTCATACAAGTGGCAGCCCTGCTGCTTTGCCATGAACGCTTAATAAATTTTTTGTGCACCAAGTAAGTGTACAACAATAAGATTAAGCTTATATTTCTTGCCAGGGCCTGTGATAAGGCCTGGAAATGCAGAGATGAATAAACACAGTCTCCACTCTCCGTAAGGCTCATACTCTGGCATTGAAATGTTTTATTCTCTAACATGGTTCTGAGGTTCAAATACAGCAAGATAGTTAACGTCATATAACTTTCTATTTATAGAATCCATTTGAAAAACATCTTACTATTTTGTATCATTTACCATGATCATTATCATTGTCATCCTCATCACCAAAACTAACACATGATTTCCTGCAAAGTTCCTGCTTCCTGCAAAGTTCTGTGCTCGTCACCGTGGGGTACAGAAATGCTTAAAATATGGTCCTATATTTGCCATACTCTAAATGTAAATATTTTCAATTTTCAGATTCATAGAAGATAGCAAATCTGTGACTCTATGCCACCCGAAAGTCATAGGATAGTGTGGAGATGTTGGCTTATGCCTAGGATACAAACGTGCCAAATAACACAGACTGCAGCCCCTACTCCATCCATAGCCACCTGTAGCTAGCGACCTAGCATAGAAAGGTCAATGTTTGCCTCTTTCGTCACGACTCTACAGCAGATCCAACATGAACATGGGAGGATTCCAGACTAATGGGTAAGGCTGATGGCAGACTTAGGGTATCTAGAGACTTGCTTTGGAGTTCTTCAATCCAAACCTTGCTTGAATGAGGGCAGGATGTTATTAGCAGAGGGGAGTGTATTTTTTCCCTATATCCAGGTAGACATTTGCCCACATTGCAAAACTAGTACCGTGCCACTTACTGATTAATTCTTTATCCTCTTCAGAGAGGCCAGATCCTCAAAAGCCATGGGTACTAAATTCCAAAAGAATTGTCACGTGACCATCAACAAGGGCTGCTGTCAAGATATGTGATGACTCCCAGTAGTGGTGCTGTAGTCAACTCACACTGTACAATTGACATCAGTGAACACAGGCCACACCACCCTAGATTCCAAGGACACAATCAAGAGCATTGAGAAATGGAGGGACAACATCTTGAGAAGTAATTTTAATGCTTCACTTAAAATTCTAACCCTCTTTCTCTGTTCTTTAATGTTTCTTCCCCCAAACCATCCGTGACTCTAAAGCACAGCTCTGTTAGATCTTCATTTCTCCTTGGCACCCCCTGACATCAGCTCAGTCAATCTGTAACAAGCTCAATTAATCTTTCACAAGTTTATACACAGGACTTCAGAGACCGTCATATCCAACCCTTCAACTTACAGATGAGGATCTGAGAGGAAAGTTGACTTCCAGAAGTGGCATAGAAAACAGAACTGCTCCTACCAGGAATGTAAGAAGCCTCTACTTTCTGCAAAGATAAATGGAGGAAGAGAAGGAGGATCTTGAGGAAGAATCTGGAGGCTGCGTAAATATCCAACATATAGCAACTCATAGATTTACTTATGAGTCGTGTAAATTTATGTAGTAGTGAGTGAGCCTGCCAACTGAATGAACAGGTTCACGGGTGCTCCTAAGTTGAAGGCAGAATTTCAAAAGGACAAAATTCAACTTTTCTTCTCTGACGCCCCCCTCTCCTCACCCCCACATCATCACCATCATCATCCTCATCTTACCCGAACTATCGGGAAAAACTATCAGAAGAGGAGTTACAACACTGGTAGAGACAAGTTGAAAATATAATTATGTAAACTGAGATGGCTATGAGGGAACATTTGGGGATGATGTCAGGTTAGGGAAATAGAAAGATAGCAGAGTAGTCAGAGGACATCAAAGACATTTCTAGAAACAAGGTCTGGTGAGCCAAAGGGAGATTGAATGAATGTGCTGATGTTTACCTTCCCAACTTTTCAGAGGAAATCGAAGATGCTTTTGTGAAAGGCAAGTGGGGAAAAGGTGAGTCTACAAAACCATTATCCATTCAAAGCCTTGATTTAAAACATTTGTTTTCAAACACACTAAGGATTCAATATCTAGTTGTTAACGCTTGCGAAGTGAATTTTTTTCATAATTTATTTGAAGGAAATACCTTGAGGAATTGACAATGTGCCAAACAGGAAAAAAGATGTCCAGCATAAAGGCATACTGTTAGAATTTTAGGGGCTACAAGCCAGGGACTTCCTTATCCAAGAGCTCTTCTTCCCCACCCGCACCCTCTTCAGTCTGAGATGGCAGAGGACTTGGATTTCAGGAACCACAGAAAAGAGATGCCCTGGTACTTGGCTTCAGAAAATCCTGGATGTGTTTTCAGTCAGAGGTTACCATTTTATTGGTGGAAAAGTGAGGACAGGGATGTTGTAGACGAAGCTTTGTCCTAATTTGAATGGCCTTGAAGGACAATGCTGGACGATGTTCCCAAGCGTGTGGCCTATCTGGGCAACAGGGAGTACTTGGGTATTCTGGAAAGCTAGAGCCACACTGGGAAAGAGAAATAGCATGGCTGACAGCCAGCTTGGCTCCCAGTAGAGATTTGTCCCCTGCCCACTTACCCCCAACTCTGTCATCTGTTGATATCACTTTACCTTGATGGTCCATGGGTCACAGAGTCTGCCATTCAGAAAAGTTTTCCAAGTCCACTCTGTGCTGGAGCCTGGACTTGACAAAGCACAGGGGCCCAGGGGGCACCACTGGGTAGAGCATCTGCTCATTTCCTCAATCCTGTTGGGTATACAGGTCAGGAGACTCCTCTGTGAACCACCCGAGGAAGGGAGAAAAAGAAGGATCGAAGAATTGTTAAGGAAAAAATATAGAGTGATCAAATCACTGCAGCTAGAAGAATTTTGAGGTCAGCAGTTCATTCCCCTGACTCTGGTTGGCTTCCACCCCAGAGGGACATTCGCCCTCAGGGTCACCGCGGTGCCTGTGGGAGTGGGAGTGGGATGGGTGGCCGCTCCTGGTCTCTGGATCTCACCTGTCACTGCAGGCAGCCCAGCTCGTGGAAGAGAGGAGGAGAGTGCAATGCACCCAACGCAGAGCATGCAGTGGCCGACCTCATAGAACCCCTGGTGGATGGCTAGAAAGGGAAAGGAATAGACAAACAGGAAAGGGAATGGAAGGAGAGAAGGGAGAAGGGATGGAAGTGGCATCTATAGTGGTGAGTGGTAGAGAACAGGCTTCTGTGTACCTCAGCCTTCTCTGCCTCTTCTTTCCTGGAGCTGTAAATAGTGAAAATATCTTCACTACCTTCTTAGCATGACATACAGTTACTAAGACCTTTCGATCTATTTTCTCTACACTACGTCACTCACAATCAGCCTGCTCTAAAGGCAGCCTTTGCAATCCCATTTTCTGAATTAGTACACTGAGGCTCAGAAATGTTTAGGAGCCTCTGGAGTCACATAGCTCAGAAGGAGAAAGAAGGGTCCTGCCCCTCAGTTGTCATAACAAAAGGAAGGGATGCACGGTCATTCCACCAGAGACATATTCACAGCTCAGAACCCTCAGGGAGAGGCCAGGGAAAGAAAGACACATGATGAGAGGTCTATGGCAAGAAATTTGGAGGAAAAGGCCAAAGAGGCCAGAGGTTAAGGGGAAAGAGGTGTGAAGGAAAGAAAACACACTGTCTGCAGCGGCAACCTCTACGCCATCGTGTTTCACTTAATAGACTGTGTCCTGAATTGGGAGATGGATGAGGGGATAAACAACACCCACGCAGGCTGACTAATGCCTCGGGGACTTGGCCACATGGAAAGGAGGCACAAATAGACTCTCACCCAGGACTTGCAGAGGTGAGAAGGAAGGAGGGTGCCTAGGAGACCATCGGTCTTGGCCAGAGAGGGCAAGATACAGGTTGGGACAGAGCAGCCCCGGGACAGGAGTGGTGGGAAGCAGAGGGAACATGCAACAGCTGGGGCAGATGTCTTCTCATCAATCGCTAGCCCTCAGCCCCTCACGGGCCTCCCCTACGCCTCACATTCCGAATGAGTCAGTGTCATCATCGATCCCTGCTGTGTATTCACAGGGCTGAAGGGGAGGGATCTGGCTGGAACAGAGAAGGCCCCTTAACACATGAATTTGGCCCCAAATGCACCCAAACTGCTCTGTCCTTTGCAGCTGTCCGCACCCACAGGATTCTAATAGCTAGAATCTCTCTCTAAGGATTCTAATAGCTAGAATATCTCTCATGTTATTGCCCCCTTACTGTTCTCATAACAAAACTTTCATTAACTCCACCAGTTATTCGCTCACTGACTCACGTGTTCAACAAACGTTATTAGGTAGCAGGCACCTTGCTAGACCTGAGGTGTGTCTAGCCTTGAAGGTCTCAGTCTTCTGGGAGCACACAGCTGGGTGGGCTAACAAGGCAAGTCAACAAATAATTTTGATTTAGTGTGATGGGCCAGATGGAAGGCAAGCGCTGGATGGGCCTGCATTGAACCTAGTTGGAAGGTGGGTGGTGGGTGGGAGGAGAGTCTACAGCAGTCCAGGGCTGAACTTATAGTACCACGATCCTGTAGGAACCAGACTTCATCTCAAAGATTGCTCAACAGTACCCAGGTGTGGCCTTTATCCTCATGATGCAAAATGGCTAATAGAGCTCCAATCATCACCTCTTCATATTACAGTGTAAGCATGAGCAACAAACTCAGTGGGCCTCATGCTACTTGATAGTCCTAGGAATTCATCAGTGTGTTCTTTCATGCTTGTCTTAATCAGCATTTATTCATTCATTCTTCCAAATTCAGTGTTCCTTCAATGCCATATTCTGAATGTGGAGCTTTATATTGTACTAGAGAATGTAGTTGGACCCATCAGGTCTCATTGTCCATCATCATTGTATGGAAGAATTTTTGCTGTATTTGAACCCATCCTTCTCCCACCTCTCAACACACACAGATGCACACACACAGACACGTGTTGAATTATATGTAGGGGCCACGGAAATTTAAAGCACAAAGACTTCATAAAGGAATCGGAGTCCAGCCATTCCTCAGAGCTTTTAGTTTGTTGAAAATCAAGCTTGACCACGGATTTGGCTATTAGGACACGAAAGTTACTTCCGAGGAGGCTGAGTGACAGGGGAAGGATCTGAGGTCCCCTCCTGTGGGCCCTGGCACTCATCACATCTGCTGACTTTACACCAGACTTGATTATGGTCATGGGCTTTGAAATGATCTGGTCCAACTTGAGGCTTTATCTACAGATTTATATCCTTTCTCCATTTCTTGCTACTGTGTTTTTCTACTTGGAGAGAGTGAGCCTCCAGCCTGAAAAGTTATATTGTACAAGTGCTAACCGTGAATCCAGGTGTTCGGCGACTCTAAGCCAGGCCCTTATAAAGTTGTGTGATATAAGCTGAGTCCCTTCAGTGTTGAGACTGTTTCTTATAAAAACAGAGATGGTAATAATCCCTGCCTCAAGGTTTTTATGAACACTAAATGCAAATAAGTCTGGCAGAGCCATTCAATAAAATGATAGTTTCCTTTCTTTTCCTTTAAAGGGGTTTTCTCTTCCAAAATATTTGCATCCTAGGAAATGGAGGGTCTCTGATAAAAGGGGAAGTAACGCAACCACAAAATCTTGGTGCCAGCCTGGATTTGAGGAAGCCTCCATAACTAACATCTCAAATTTCCTTCTCTCTTGGCTGACAGAGTTGGAGGCCAGAGCCTGATACTTATCTCCTTCCATCTGTTTCTCTGTGCAGACTTATTATAACAGGATGTGTCTATTCCAAAACAGTGGTGCCTTCTATACAAGTGTGCAGAACATTTCTCTTAATTTCCTAGTGCTTTGTTCTCAAGCTTCCCACTGTAAAATCAACAAGTGCTAAAAAGACGGCTTCTCCCTGACTTCTCCGCTGCTCCTGGGGAGAGTGGGGCCTTGAGGCAAGCTCTGGGCTGGGGATGTTATCTCCAGAGACCTCCTGCATTCCCCAAGTCCCCCAGCATCCTTCCAACCCTCCCTGAGCATGCTTGGTTTGAACCAGATTAACATCTTCCCTGTTCCCCAAACACAGTCTCTTTTCCCATCTTGATGGTTTTGGTCTGTGCCTCCTGCTCCTTGTCTGAACTTCAGCTCCCACCCAGGGCCCTGATTCCTATCTTCATCATCTGTAGCTCCCAGTCCTCACCCCCACCCCTCCTCAAGCTCAGTCTGTGCTGTGCTCCAAGAGCTGGGGATGGCGGCAGGTAAGGTGACGAGGCTAGTCCGGATGGACTGAGGCTTTGAGCATTCTACTCAGCGGGGAAGCAGAGCCTTATCCACAAGCAGAGGCAGACACTGAGGAAGCTTTGCAGACATCTGAAAAACTCTAACGGGCCCAGCTTTCCTTCAGTCTCATTGTTTCCCAAGAACCTTCATTCCTGTGGGTCTGAGTCTGCATTTAGTAACTGAATGCTATAGACTGAATGTTTCTGTCCTCCTCCCCCAATCCATATGTTGAAGCCCTAACCCCCAGTGTGATGGTGTTAAGAGGTGGGGCATTTGAGAAGTAATTGGGATTAGATGAGATTATGAGGTTTTAGTTCAGATTGCTATAACAAATTATGGAAGGCTGGGTGGGTTAAACAACAAACATTAATTTATCATATTTTTTGGAGGCTGAGAAGTTTAAGGTCAAGGTGCCAGCAGATTCAGTGTCTGGTGAGAACTCACTTCCTGGTTTTAGATGGCCATCTTTTAGTTGTCTTCTCTCATGGCAGAGAGCAAAGAGAAAGAGCAAGCTCTTGTGTCTCTTCTTATAAGGGCACTAATTTGGTCATGAAGGCTCCATCCTTATGACCTAATTATCTCCCAAAGCCCCAACTCCTAATACCATCACTTTGGGGGTTAGGATTTTAATGTGTAAATTTTGGGAGTAGGACACAAATATTCAGTCTATAACACAGCCTGAACTGACTAAGACACTGAGGAAGTCTGGAGGCTCAGATAGACATTTATACCCCAATATGTTTTTAGGGAATGTATATCTCAGCCTGGAAGCCCAGCCATCCTGGTTGGTATTGCCTGACCTTTACTGCAGGGCCTAGAACCTGCCATTTTGGGGGCTGTGCCTACAGGTAGTAAGCTCCTAGGAAATGCTCCTATCCTAGACTGAGATGATCATCTTCTTTTAAAAAGCATTTTCCTTTCCATATATTTTCCAAAATTACTCTTGCTCCAAGAGAAAAATAAACTTGTATGCCATGAGCATGGTTTTACAGATAAATCTGTAATTTAAAACTCAAAGTAACCCAGTGAAATAAGTATTATGACTCCCATTTTACAGATGAATAAACGGTGGCTTAGAGGAATTACTTCCTCCAGAATCATACAGCTAATAAGTGGTGGGCACACCTGGAATACAAATGCAACTTTTTCTACATCCAAATATCCTATTACCAGTGTGATCTGTTTCAGATTGTCAATTCAGAATGCTGAAGTTTCTATAGACATCTGAAAAGCATGACAAATCAAACAAAATAATTTTCCAAATCATCTTTCGGTGATATCCCAAGACTATAAATGCACAACTCTATAATCACATAAATATATTTCTCTTTAGCTCGATCAAATTATAACCACTTATTCTTTTGACTTTCCACTACTCCATACATATGCCATTATTGTGGCATCTGTAACACTTGAATGCACTTACTTTATTACATGTCAGGCAGAGTTAGAAGAACATTCCACACAATAGGAGATCTCCTTAAGAGCAGGAATCACAACTTAGTTACCAATGTCAACACCATTCTCAGGTAACCCAGGCAGGGGGTGCTGCCCCAGCTTTTTCATCAGGCAGCCTCGTACTTTGGAGTGACTTCCTGGAAATTTTCTAAGTCCTCTTCCAGTGCTAAATACAAGTTCACTTGAGGCCAACAAATCCATTGGGGCAGATGGAGATATCCTGGGGCTATGTGGTCAGGCCCTGGTTCTAGATTTCTGAGAGTCTGGGGAGGAATAGCTCCCATTGGCCGGCATAGCATTTCTTTCATGAAACGGCATGAGATTGTGTTGCCAGATGCTGCTGACATGCTGATATTGGTGACTTAAAATGTTTATTTAGAAAATTATTTGCCCAGAACCCTGCATATTGAGAAAGCAGTCTTGACTGATGTATCTGTAGCTCCCAGGCACAATATATCTGTTCAGTAAACACTTGTTAAAGCAAAGAATGAATGGATAAAAGGTCTGTGATATTTAAAAATAAATTAAATTAAGAATATTAAAATTTTTTGCTGATTATGGAGTTGGCATTAATTAGCAGTCATTCTCCATAGACTGTATAAAACTCACTCCAGTGTCAGAGTTCAGTGAATTGCTCTCAGACTTAAGTGGACTATTGACAATGTTGGTACCAATTGGTCCATTCAGAAAGCCCATGCCCTCTCCTAGACTTAGCACAATTCTCTAGGTTTTGGACATCAATGTATCCTAGACACATTAAATGTCCTAAATTCCTCAGTCATGGGAAGCCCAGCACCTTTTAACAGCTGCCCTCCCCCGCACACCCAACAGTATAGGGTCACCAGGGCCAGGAAGTCCCAAAGAGGAAAAAAAAAGCCTGATTTATCTTAATCTTGTGCAGAGCTAAAATGACAGTTTTTTAAATTCCTACACTGATGTTGAAAATGAAATCTTCAAGACAAATGGATTCTGGGCAGTGGAAATTCCAGCCCCAAGAGAGAGGCAGAAAATGAGCTTTCTGTTGTGAGGGCTGAAGCCACCAAGACTATGGTATCTGATTGGCTAATGTGTTATATTTTGAGTGAGGATTGACAAAAGCCCTATGTGAAACCATCATGTGAATCTGTGGAAGATACCTCCCTTATTACTTACTACGTGATTTCCAAATGAATTGGGCCTGTTGTCAAAAATAACATGCTTCCTATGAAATACAGATTTACTGGGACTTGGGTAAGTAATTTATGATCTTGGGTTTGTGCCTTTAATAACCTATTATCCAGGAGGGTGTCTGAAGGAGGAAAGCCCTATGGCTAAGAGCCAGTAAATTACACACCATGGTAGAGGGAGAGCCACACATTCCTCTCCCATAGATGGCTTGTCCTTATAGATGTCCTGAGCAACTGTGTGCAGTACTGCATTAAGCACTGAGTGTATACATACAAGGCATGGTCCTAACCTCAAGGACATAATCAAATAGCTGTGACATGAAAGCATCATGAATCATTTAAATGGGTATTTAGTTTACATCATAAGGATTCAGTTCCTAGTAGACTGAGAGTCCCAGAAACTTCTGAATTTAGGGTATTTTGGGCAGGGCCCTGAATATTGGATATGTTTATTAGGAATTTAGAATTGAAGAAGGCATTTGAGTACAATGTGAATAAAATAATAGAGGTGGAAGAATTCAAGCCACTTTCAAGCACAAAAAGGAGACAAAGTGGGCTGGAGGGTAAGAATTAAGAGTGGATTACAAGGAATTAAGGCTGTAAAAGCAGATTTGCTGATTGCATTCTACTTCAATATTTCTATTTAAATTAACTAATTGACTAGAGTAGTCCAACATCCTTCTTTATAATTATTGAAATGTGTTTTTAAAATATCACAATTTAGTCTACCCCCACTGTTTATGTGTGTACAAAATACACTGTGTATGAGTATCTGTGCATGGATGGCAAGTGTTTGGTGTGTGATGTGTACATGAGGGGGCATGGAGGGATGTGATGATGTAACATGTGGTATGTGTGTGTTGAGTTTGGAGACATATATATATATATATATATTTTATGGGGAGGGGCCTTAGCTGAGCTAGGCAGAAATGGGGCAAAATTGTCCATGTCATTGAGCCCCACCCAGTGGGCCTTCTAGGGCAGCACAGCCTATGAGAGAGAGACCCCAGCTACCACATATGCCTTCTCAGACAGCCTTCCTTTATTGAAACACTGTTGGTCCATCTGTGTTGTTACAAATGGCAAGATTTCATCTTCTTTCATGGCTGGAACTTGAGGGTATTATGTCAAGGGAAATAAGTCAGATGAAGGAGGACAAATGCCATATGATTTCACTCATATATGGAATGTAGGAAACAAACAAAATAAATGAACAAACTAAACCAAACAAAAACAAACATGTAGATACAGAGAACAGAGAAGTAGTGACCAGAGAAGAAGGGGCAGGTGGGAGGAGGGCAAAATCGGTGAAGGAGATCAACTGTGTGGTGATGGATGGAAATTAAATTTTTTGCGGTGAGCACGGTGTAGTGTATGTAGAAGTAGTAATATAATGTTATACACATGAAACTTACATAATATTATAAACCAATGTTACCCCAACAAAAAATAAATTAAAAAAGAATATAAAGAATACATTCATATAGATTTATGAGTTACAATATTTTTCTATCAAAAAGTTCATAGAATAATAAAAATTTCAGGGAATGTTAAAAAAAAAGACAGGAAGACCGGTGGGGAAACGATCAGCTTTGGAAAGGGAGGTATCATAACTTCTTGCCACACTAAGGTATAAATTATTTTATATTTCTACTAAAATCATAGGCCCAGAGGCAGGGTCTAGAGATCTGGCCAAATTACTTAGTTTTAAATCTGTGGAAAACAGCGCTAAGGCAGCAATTCAAGCACTAACAACAAAAAGACATATTGAAGCTTTGCTTTTGGACCCAAAGATAATTACACATAGTTCCTGCTTCCAAAGAGCTTACTGACCAGTGAAGGAGACAAAAAACAAACAAACAAACAAAAAAAACACAGAAGTGTAATTAAGGGCTGAGATGAGATACAAGCTCCATCCTGTAGGAATACAGAGAAAGACACAGGCTGGAGACTTAGAGAATGTGACGTGAAATTTTTAAGCTGTGCCTGAAGGTTGAGTAGGATTTTCAAGTTAGGAAAGGGGTGAGTGAAGGAAGAGATTTCCAGGATGAAGTTGTCAAAGATAAACAAAGCCAGATTGACACTATTTAATGTGCTAAAGACAGATTTTCACCAGTGATATACTATTGCAATGGAGAAAAGAGTCCAGTGTGAACTGAACTCAATTCCCATTTGTACAGAGGAAACTGGGCATTTTAAAGGGAGAATAAGGGAATAGAGAAGGGGGTGACCAGAGGCTCAGTAGTGTCAGGGAAGTGAGAATTACAAAACACTGGGAGGAGGGGTTGGTCCGTGGGAAACCCATCTGTGTTTGTCAACTGACTCTTATCAGCTTATCAGAGTGAGGCTCCTACCCTCCCACAGGGACTGGAAGACAAGGGCCCTGTCTTCAGCTGTTGCCCTGAACAAACGAAATTCTTTTGACAGTCTTGAGTTTTCTCAGGCGGATACCTTAATGGGGGCTCGGGTCATCCTAGAGATGTGACCTTGGGCTGTAAGAAACTATGTTAGTGTTTTGTTCAAGTTTTTATAGGCCAGGGTTGAAGCCTAGTCAAGAAAGGGTTCAGAGAAGCCTGGCTAGTGTTTGGTCAAGGAGAGAATCTTTGTCAAGGACCAACATGAGCTGAGATACAGAGTTTGGAAGTTCTCAGTGAGTGTGGAGGATTTGCAGGTGATCCAGGACAATTAGGTGCATGGAGTAGAGGTAGGTTGGGGCAGGATATGAGGCCACAGAGGTAGTTCAGGTTTAGTTTCTGGAAAGCTCTTTGGGGTTTTTTGATGGAGGGATGACTGCTCTCCTCTGATGTAGATCCTAGTCAAGGAACTGCAGTTGATTGCAGGGTAAATACGAGGGGCTTGTGAGATGTAAGCCAGACTGTCTAATTTGCTATTGCTCTTTGCTTATTTCCCTACTGTTATCCTTGAACCCTTAGCAAAACCTTGTTTAAATCTTCCAGTTGAATATCAGCTGTGCTATTGGGAAATAATGGAGGTTGTTAGTCATGACCCTTCTGGAAATGTGACAGAAATCCAACTCACCACAAAGGAAAATCCAGGGATTGGGCTGAAGGCAAGGCTGGATCCAGAGTCTTTAATAAAGTCATTTCTACCCCCTTACCTCAGGCTTTGATTTTTTTTTTTTTAATTTTATATTTATATATTTGTTTATTTAATTTACCTTTACTTCATCTAGCAATGTTTCTTCATATGGCTGAAGATAAGGGTTCTAGGAAGCTCCAGGCTTTCATAATTTTTATTGCTTGTGATTTCTGAATAAAAGAGTGAGTTTCTATCCCAGGGGAAATAAATCATCTCTCAGGGCTGACCTTGGTTTATTCTATTTGAGTGATGTGTTTATCCTTGAACAAATCACCATTGCCAAGGGCCAGTATACTCTGATTGGCCACCCTGGGTCACTCACATAGGCGAGGGGTAGGATAGGGAACCACAAATGTCCCACCAGTCCACACAGAGTGGGGCAGGGATGGTTCCCAAAGGAAAAGCAGAGGGATGATTCAGACTTCAGGAGGAGAAAATTCTGGATCATAAAAATAAGACATGACTCTTCCAAAGTATCTTTTCTTGTTTCAATATTTGGATCAGAGCATAAGGAGCAAGTACCATACCACAAACACCAGTTTGATCATGGCATCATGGCAGTGGAAATTAGCAGGGGGACGTTAAATGATGGAAGGTGAGCCATAGGTTGTTATATTTTCTGCAGCTATCCAGACACTCTTCCCAATAACTTATCAATGTCCAAAGAAAAATAAGATTGTTTTTATCAGCTACTACACTAGAAAATATTGGTCAAATATTATGCAGAGTGCAACTTTAGTTTGCCCTTCAGGCAAAGAGGCCATGCAAATTTTACAATGGACGACTCCAGAGGTGTCATTCACACAGCTGAATCCCTTACAAGGAGGCCCAGAGAATAAAACTTTCATATTTTAAAATTATCACTTGTTTAATGTGTCATTTAAAACGTTGCCTTTCCAGATGATCAGAAAAGACATTGTTTTGGATAAGTGTTCATGTCTGCAAAGGTCTCCCACAAGATGTCCTTGATTATTACAAACATCCTCTAGAACCTTGCTGCTCAAAGAGTGATCCATAGACTCGTAGTATCAGCTTCATCTGAGATCTTAGACAGACAGAATCTCAGGCCTATCCTCACTAGAACTTGCATTTTAGTAAGACTCCCAGGTGATTGATGTGCATATAACAGTTTTAGGAGCACTGCAGTAAAGAACCCTCTTTCCTGTGCTAAACATTACAGAAATGCAGTTGTAGAAATTCAGTAGAATAAAAGGAAATAGAAAAGGTATACAATCAAGAGGAGATGGGTTCAAATTCTGACTCTATGACTCTGAGTATTGGTAAAATAATTACCAATAATGGTGTGAGAAGCAGATCGTGAACTTAATGAAGTTATGGCTCTAGGAGACAGGAGGTAAATAAGGCTGTTAATAGTGTCTTAATAGTGGCAGCATTTGGCAAAGTGTTACCAGAAAGAGAGGAGCTCAGGAAAGGATTGACTAGTTTAAATGCAAAAATAATAGGAAGAGAACTCAGTCCACAAAGTGTGTATGTCACCCAATGCCCCTATCCAAAGTGGCCAAGAAGGATAAAAATGGAAAAGAAAGACCCTCCTACAGGGCAGATCCAGGGGTCAGAGAAGAAAGAACTAAGGAGTGGCCCCTGCAAGGAGCAGAATCAGGGCTTAATTAAGGAATATTCTCCTTTTTCAGGTTAGGGGGCCCCAGGATATTTCATCCCCAGTTAGATTTCAGAATTGTCAGTTCAGTGGTGGATACGTGTCCTCATTCTTCCCCTTTCCACGTGGCAGTGTTTATTATGGAAATCCTGCCCCCATTTCACGATGGCATATTGCCTTTTTAGTACATGAGTCTTTGAATCAAGAGAAAAAAATTGTCCAAACCTAATGTAGAGACTACCATCCATGCCCCTGTGTCCTGAATGTTGACATACTTGTGATGAGTGAAGGACACCCTGGGTTTTCTACTGTGGGCAAGAGGAGAAGTGCTTTCTATGTGGAAACAAAGGTGAAGCAATCATTTGATGAGCAGAAGGGCAGATGTTGTCGACGTTGTTAGTATTGGCCAATATTTGATCCTTTTCTCCTTCCGAGCCCACAGGGAGTTGCATTATCCTCCTTTCAACTGTGACTTGATCTGACCAAAGAAATATGGGCAGGACTAACAACTGTCATTTCTTGGCTGAAGCAGTGACAAAGCCCATGTAAAAGTATCTAGTCTCTCTTCTTTGCTGCCACAAAGGCCAGCAAAGGGAGGCTCTGTCCACCTGGGCTCTGGCTGGAGAGAGTCCCTCTCTGACTTGGGTTGGACAAGCCTGGTGAGCAGAGCAGCGGACCTGAGATTTCCGGGATTTTGTTACTACTGCCTAATATAAAAATACGCTGACAAGCACAGTGACCAATTCCACAGAATGTTTACAAAGTATAATTACTCACTCAACTCAAGCTAAGCCACTCAATTCTAAATGGATTAAAAACTCTTTTCTTCTAGGTCCCTCTGCCTTTCCTTTCAGATTTCCCAATGGCACCAAAAACTACAGAGATTGTCACTTACTCTGAAGGATTGGCTTTGCTTTTCCAGCTCTCTTTGATTTAACAACTCCAATCTGCTGTGCTCATGTTAAATCAGGGGAGGCTGAAATATGAATCATTAGTTTGTAATTGAGAAATATCAAACAGGATTTGCCAAAACCAAGAAAGCCAGCTGACTGAAACATAACTCTTCGGCAGGGACAAAGCAAATACCACTGAGATCAGAGTGGACAAGAAAGAATACAGTATCTCCTCTCCCTGGAAATTGAGGAGACATGGATGACGGACAGTGGGACCTCAGAGGACATTGGAGTGACCCTGTTATCAGGGTGGGTGTCTGAGGTACTTGGAATGAAAGAGTGGTTTTGAAAATAAAGGGAAGCAAACCCCAGGACAACTCCATCATCCCTCAGTTAAGCAATCACCTAGTCAACATATGTTTATTATTTATAAACATAAACATATGTTTATGTCAGTATTAACAATATCAACTGACAAAAACAAACATGATGTAAAGTTGCAAGGATTTTTTTCAAACTGAGTCGGAGGCCATTTTCAAGCAGAGGACAAAATGGTCTGCAAAGACCTCCTTGATTATTTATTCAAAGAACTGCAAATTTCTCCAAATAAATAAATAAATAAATGAGACAGTTTCCTTCCAAGCTCAGAACTCAAGCAATGGGAAATTCTGAAATTTACTTCAAGCACTTACTAATAAAAAAAGAGCAAAGGAATCAGGTTCCATTCATGTTCGATGCATTAGCAGAAGTCTGGATTGCTTGAGTCAGTAATCACTCAACTGGCAAACGCTGGTGTGAAAATGTGGTGATTCCACCAACTAAGCTCTGGTTCCCTATCCACGGCCTTAAAAATAAACTGAAAAGTAGAGGCTCACTCCATCAAAATCAATGGACTGATAGACACAGGGGAGCTGTGAGGCTGTTCCCCAACGTGTGTACCACATAGTGGCCCACCCCTTCTGAGACTGGGACCTCATCCTAGGAAAACAGACTGCTTAGAATGGTTGCATGCCTGGGGCATGAAGCCACTGCTGCTTATTTTTTCTGTAGACTGAACGAACACCCACTCACAGATCTGGCCTCCGCTGACCACCTGATGGGGTCCTGTCTCTGCTCCAGGTAGTGGAGAAGTGCACTAGCAAAGCGGAGAAAATTTATAAACAACTTCCAGGGACCATTGTAAAATAATGTAGCAATAAGTGAGATGTCTGCTAGAACAGTTCCTATTTCCATAACTACAGCCCATTGATTTTAATTCCTCTGTGCTTAGGCCACACCTCTGCTGCGTGCGCATATGCTGGTTGCCTGGCATGGACTGCATTCCCCACTATATTCCAGGTATTGTAACCTCATTTGTCATTCATTACTCAGCTCCATGACACCTCTTCCATGTCAATTTCCTTCATCTCCTTAGTCAGAATTCTCTGATCCTTTTCCTGCATTCTTCTACCTTTCACCAGTTTTGTGTGTTTCTGTTTAATCCTGCTAGAATGTGAACTCCTATGGAGAAGAGCCCCTGGGGCCTGTATATATCATTTTTTGTGTCCCAAGTGCTGCTATCAGAGCTCAGTTAATGACTGTTGATGGCATTTAATATAAAACAAGGATGGGAATTTTTTTCTTTGCAGAGAGGAAGGGAGACAAAGGGCTTGGGGTTAGCTAAGGCTCTTGGGTGAATTAGTCATGAGAGGTAAGACAAAAGTGGTTATGAAGGCATGACAGTCTCAAAGGTGGAGTGGGGCACATTTTCACCAAGATGAAAGTGTAAATAAGAAGCAGGTGTTGGGATAGGAAAGGGAAGGTCTCAGATCTGACACTGGTGGCTCAAGGCAAGTCAAAAGCAACAGTGACAAAGGTGGCCATCAAGCATTTGGCTCTGGAACACAGTGGGAAAGCAGAGGGGACTAAATGTTCTCAAAAGGCCCCTCCCTGTAGACAGTCCTCTTATAACACTGTGACAAAACAATGCCATTTCCCTGAGCAAGTTACCAATTTTCTATTCACTGACAACTGATGCAAAAATATGCTTTTGAGGCAAATGAGCCTGTGGGTTCTGAGATGAGGTCCCAGAATGCTCAGTGTGCTCAGCTCAGGGGTTGCCGCCTTACCCTTGCTTCTCACCCAGAGGACACTTCCTGCTGCTTCTGAGGAGTCCCTGCCTACCCCCCCACCCCACCACCTGGCACCCATGAGGAAATCTCTGGGATCCATCTTGCCCATGTGACCTGCCCGGTCACGCATGCTCGGATTTGTCACCACACTCACACGCCTTCCCATCTCGTCCTGTTCATTATTATTTACTACGGTAAGTTGACCACTGGATATTTTAATGATATGCTTCCATAAACTTAAAAAATACTTAGAGTACTTATAGGTTCAGGACTAAGTTTTGTGTGATGTCTGTTTCTTTCCCAATCAGAAGTAAAGGCAGTTTTCTGTGGATCTTCCCATGTAAAGTGGATAAAAGGCTTAATGATATGTGATAGAGATACAAATACAGACAGATACATCATATATATACCAAGAAATTGACTCTACCGACCGACCATGCTCTCTCCCTTCCTCTGCACTAAGCCGTCTTCTGGCATCAACCTGGGAAATGTGTCCTTCAAGCCTTCTCTCCAATTATTACTCCTTGGGATGAACAGAACCTGATTAACCCACAGATTAGGATCATATTTCCCACCCAGAAGACACGCTAACACCAGCAAAGTTACAAATGGTGGCAGTTTACCCTCCCCATGCAACCTTTAATAGTCCTGATCATGTGTAAATAAATCTTGTTTGTCAAAACAGGCAGTGACCTGGCATGGAAACGATCACTAGCAACAGAATTCCTTGCTGACTCCAACTCACCTCCACTAAACAAATGTTGAACAAATATTTAAAGAATATTGGTTGGGCTTCCCTGGTGGTGCAGTGGTTGAAAATCTGCCTGCCAATGCAGAGAACACGGGTTCGAGCCCTGGTCTGGGAGGATCCCACATGCCGCGGAGCAACTGGACCCGTGAGCCACAACTACTGAGCCTGTGCATCTGGAGCCTGTGCTCCCAACAAGAGAGGCCGTGATAATGAGAGGCCTGCGCACCGCGATGAAGAGTGGATCCTGCTTGCCACAACTAGAGAAGGCCCTCGCGCAGAAACGAAGACCCAACACAGCCATAAAGAAAGAAAGAAAGAAAGAAAGAAAGAAAGAAAGAAAGAAAGAAAGAAAGAAAGAAAATTAAAAAAAAAAAAAAGAATATTAGTTTAATGGGGAGCCAAACTGTTGGTCTACTGGGAAAACCCGTGGGTCTCAGTCTGGCCTTGGATTGAGGCTCCTTTCATTGAAACAATGAAAAAAACCATAGGTCACTGGCCATCCCTGGTTGCCCTGCTCTTTACCTCCCATATGATTATTTCTCTTCGCCTCTGTCACTCCCTCTAAATATCTCTAGGCCCCTTTCCCCACTACCCTTCCTTCTGCCGTTCCTCTCCAGATGATGAGTTCTGACTTGGAAGCAGAAGGTGGACCACAGTCTCAGAAAGGATGCTAGTCCCAGGGACCCTGACTTGTAAACAAACTTGCAGGAAATCCAAGTCCTTGCATATTCTTAGTTTAGTTCCACAGTATAGTAACTGAGTGCTGACAACGTGCCAGGCACTATTAGGACTTTTTGAGAACGATGCCCTTATTCCTGGACCTGAACTCTAATTTCCTTATGTTTTTGCAGTTTCATTCAAAAAATATTGATGAATGCCTTTTCTGTGTCGGGCACTTTGCTGATATTTCCTACTATTCTGGATTTCTCTCCATTTCCAAGGCAGGAGCAACCTCAGTTTATAGAACAGGTTTATAGAATCAGTTTATTAGAAACTGAATCTATTAATGAAAACTATTTCAAGTGTAAGTGAGAGAACCTAATTCAATTTCAACTTAATTTTCAATTTCAATTTAATTTTCAACTTAAGTTGAAAAATAAAAAGGCAGGAGATAGAGTAGAAGATTTCTGAAGTAGATTTCAGACCCAGAGGAAAAGTGGCAGGAAGAAGGGCAGCTCTGAGAGACTCCAGCCTGGAGACTCTGGACCCTGAGACTCTTACTTCCACTCTTCTCTGACTGTTGGCTTCCTTGTTTTAGATTCTTTCCTTTGATAACATGCATGGTTATCAGAAGTTAGGTTCACACCCTTAGCTCATCTCTAATAGGAAGGAGAGGAACTTTCTCTCTAAGTGTCAGTGTGACATATCCCAGGGGAGGACTGACTCAACCGATTTGGTCACAAGCCCACCTGAACCACTGCAAACAGGGCCATGAGAACAGTGATCTAACCTGACTTATGTGCCCACCCCAGTGGCAGCAAAACAGGGAGGCAGGCTATCTTCTTCACAGTCTACCATAACCCCATGCTTGGGGTTGAAGAAGAGCAGTTCTCCAATAAGGTGGTTGGGTTTATGTGGGGATTGCATTCCTATAAGAAGAGGGAAAATGTAGGGTGTAGGCAAAACATAACATACGTCCACACACTGACCATGTCAGTTCAGGTCCTCTGAGAAGCAGCAACTAAGATGGAAATTGGTGTCAAGAGCTTTATGGGGGAACATTCCCGTGAAGAAACAGGGGAGAAGGAACGGGAGCAGGCAGGGGCTTCTGCAGAGTGCAATGCTGTTCTGACACCTCCGAGAGGAGAGAGAAGATGAAAGAGGGTTGAGTAGGAAGCGCCTCAGACTCCGGTGCAGCTGAGTGTGCTGGCCAGTGATGGGAGCCCCAGGGCACCTACTGCCCATGAGAGAAGTCCTGTGTTGGGCAGGAAGACCCTGCTGTGTTCAGTTGCCGTCTGGGAGCATCCCTGGAAGAGGGTGGCACTGGCGAGAAGGCTGTGGTGGATCCTGAGAGCGCAGCTGCATGTGTCAGCAAATCACCGTCCCCACCGGAAGTTTCCTTTTTGAGGGAAATCTGAGTGTGTACTTCCATGGTAGCCACGCTGATTGCCCAGAGAGGTCCCGGTACCTGCTCAAGGTGGATAGCTTGGTTTGTGCAGTGATGGAGCTGAGACCTGAAATCAACATTTTCCCTCTGCATTCCCTGAACTTCCCACTGCACCATCCTTCCCCAAAGAAGATGCTCCTGTTGCTATGGGGTCTGCTTCTTATCTGGTTATACTGTTGATGCGCATTAAGTCGGCCAAGTCCTGTCCTGGGAAGGCTCTTTTTCCCAAGACACAAACCCATTCAAGAAGCCAGAAGGGAAACTGGTCCAGCCAAAGCAGTAGGAACCATGCTAAGTCTCCCTCAGCTGGAAGGGGACATGTGAGCATGTTAAAAATACACCATTCTTTAGCCTGATGTTACCATAAATTTTGACATTTTGTCCAGCTAGAACAGACTATCCAGAACCATAAAACAGTGACACAAATAACTCAATACTGTTCTGTTTAAAAGCCCCATAGGCATATTCTTCCTAAATACAAAATCTTCCATTCATCTTGTCTCCACCATAGCATTAGATTTATAAACTTTATATTACCAACTTGTTAGACAGCAAGAAACACATCAAGAATGACACCACCACCTACAGAGCTAGACATTCTAGTATTTGCTCCGCCGCTAAAACCAGAACAGTATTCATGTCCACCAGTGTGGCAGAGCCACAGCCCTGCCCCAGCGCATCAGCAGGGGCCGGAAATCACATCAGGCAAGTGCATGTGTTGACAGGAAGAAATATCATCCTTTGTTTTATTAGTTGGAATCCAAAGCATAAGAAGAAATGCCTTTGTGGTGTCTAGCCAATCCCACTCAACTCTAAATATACCTGAGGCCTGGAATTGGTCAAGTACATAAATCATAGACTGTTGAAGTAGTCACTGACCCTGAAATCAGGCAGTTTACCATTTTCCAACCATGACCTTGTGGTGCTTTGAAAGAATTTGTTGCCTTATGACCAGGGGTGAGGATGGAGAAGTTAATCATGATAAAGGAAATAGAAGAAAGGTGATGCTAGTACACAGGCAAACATACAGCAATACCTTACTTATTAGGTGGATACAGCCATTTATCTGGAAAATGAATCCTTCTAGACATCTAGATATAGTTATCATAAAAGTCAGGAAAATGGATGCATTTATGGGACACACAGACACATCTATTTAATACTATTTAATACAAATAGTCGTGCATTATTCTGATTCCATGTTCAGAGTCAATTACAAAATAAAGTTTAGAGGGGAACTTTCAGGGTAGGGAGTAACTCAGAGTGATAGTTGACTGGCTGGTAAAAAAGCGGAAGGACAAAGCAAACTTCAAAGCAGACACAAGAGTTATTGGTTTTGTTTTCTTCAGCTAAACACCCAGAAGTGGAATTACTGGATCGCATGGTAGGTCTATTTTAATTTTTTTGAGGAAGCTCCACACTGTTTTCCATAGTTGCTATGCTAATTTACATTCCCACCAACAATGCAGAAGGATTCTCCTTTCCCCTTAGCCTCACCAAAACTTGCTATTTTTGTCTTTTTGATAATTGCCATTCAGGTGTGAGGTGATAGTTCATTATATGTACCCCCCATATTCATTTCAGCATTATTTACAATAGCCAAAATATGGAAGGAACCTAAGTGTTCGTTGATAGATGAATGGATAAAGAAGGTGTGGTATATATATATAATGGAATATTATTCAACCATAAAATAAATCTTGTCATTTATGATAATGTGGGTAGACCTAGAGGGAAATAAGTTAGAGAAAACAATTACTGTATGATTTCACTTCAATGTAGAATCTAAAAAACAGAACAAATGAACAAACAAAACAAAACAGCAACAGACTCATAGATACAAAGAACAAACTGGTGGTTGCCAGAGGGGAGGGGTGTTGGGGGATGGTCAAAATAGGTAAAAAATTCTTAATAGCTGCAAACTTCCAGTTATAAAATAAATTAGTCATGGGGATATAATGTACAGCCTAGGGAATATAGGCAATAATATAATAATTTTGTATGGTGAGAGATGGTCACTAGACATCACAGTGACCATCTCAAAATGGGTATAAATACCAAATAACTATGACGTACACCTACAACTAATATGATGTATATCAATGATACTTTAATAAAAAACAAGCACAAGATCTTAATAAGCAATAAGATCTAGTATTTATTGTAGAACATTAATTTCTAAGCATTTCAATACTCCCTGGCACTTCTAATAGTGACGAAATGACCATTATGAATACTACAACTTCTAGTAATAATTATAGAGCTGATGTTTACAGAGTGCCTACTATGTGCCAAGCATTATTCTCTAAATACTTGCTATGTGCTAATCCTCATAATTCTACGGAGTAGTTATTATTATCCTTATTTTATCCATGAGTTAAGTGAGCTGCAGAGAGTTTAAGTAACTTTCCCAAGGTTACAGGATTACTGAAAGGCTATATTACATTCAACTAACTCTACTTCAGTTAAAAAAAACTGTGGCAATTATTTCAGATGTAAATCTACTCAAGATATTTTGAAATCATTCCTAAACTAGCAGGCTTTGGTTCACTTTAATAAACATTTACAGAGTACATGCTCTGTGTCATTCACTGAGACCGGAGCCAGAGGTTTGTAGATGTCTAAGACTCAACTCCATTCCTCTTGAAGCTCATAATCTAGTGGATGCCTTCCATGAGCAATCTGACTCACTGATAATACCAAATTAATCTGTATGTGTGCGTGTGTGTCTGTGTGTGTGCAGTAACTCTAATGTTTAGGGTAATTATCCTAAGGAAGGGTAAACATGGTGAACACATGTGCTTTTGTGTCTATATAGGTTAATTCCATTTCACTTTTATATGGTGCCCTATATTTTATATGGTACTCATAAAATTATGAGAAAACAAGACTGCTTTCAGGGGAGAAATATGATAGAAAGCCGATGAGAACAGGGAAAGGCTGGTACTCGTTACATGTCTGAAAACTAGAGTGTGTGTGGCCTGGTCTAGAGCATGAGATGTCCCTCTGGTGGGCGTTTCTGCCACAGAGTAAAGGGCAGGGAAAAAGTAAGAAGCCATTTGAGCTGGAAGAAAGGAAGGAGTGAGTTATTTCCTCACTTCAGGACATACACTTGGCCGCATTAAGGCCACGTGCACATGCACAGTCAACACTTCTGGCAAGAAGGGAGCATTCTATTCCAACACAAAAGTATCTCAAAGGGCTAGAGCAGGGGTTTCTACCTGAGTCCACAGTTCTCCCCAAGATTTCCACGGGCAGAATTCAATGGGTTTTTGAACTTGGTTGAGAAAAAGTTACACTTTTTTTTCCAATAACTTTAACGGGAAATTTAGCATTTCTTTTCATTATAAATGTAGAAAATAAGCAACAGGAGTTTTAGCAGTATTTGTGACTATTCACCAATAGAAATAGGATATTGCCCTATTGCATGAAAGTTATTACAGATATTTCAGAATTCTTTTAAACTACGGTAGTTATTATCCTAAACGTAGATCACACATGATCACACTCTTCTTGTGTAATGTTTCCAGAGGACTTTCAGGCAACCCAAAGCCGGGTATCATCAGCCACCAAAGACCGGTTACCCAGACATCTGCAATACATTCTCTCTACAATTGTTTGTTGATCAATATGTGGAAAGGGATGAGTCATTTTCACTATGTGTTACTGAACAGTTTCTGATATAAATTGTATCAAAGATGTTGATCAAGCCAAATATGAGCTCATTGATCACAAAACTAAAATCGCAAAACATTGGAGTGTAACTCAAAAATCCGTGGAGATTTCTGGTATTCCTTGAAAGACTATCTTGGGCTTATAATACCATCTATGGAAGTTTTTATTCCAAATACCTCAATATATCTTTGTGAATTGGGATTTCTACACTTGTAACCATCAAAACAAAAAATCAACATTGACTAAATGCCCAACATGACATGTGTGTTGCCTTGACGAAGACCACCCCACAGTTCAATATCCTTATTCAAGGCAAGAAACAATGGCCTTGAACCAGACTTCGTACTAATATGTTTGTAAAAAATAAAATCCACTTCTAACTTGCTTACACTTTAAATGTGTTGTTTTGCTCTTGAACATGTTAATAACAATACCATATATTTTAATTTTTAAAGATTATTTAACTATTTAAATTAAGTTAGTTCCTTTTGTGGTGTGTGTGTTTTATATATGCTTTATTTTAAGCATTAAAAATTTTTTTCTTCTAAAAGGTATTCATAGGATTCACCAGGTTGCCAAAGGTATCCGTGGCACAAGAAAAGTTAATAACCCCCGGACTAAGCAATTTTACCGGAACCCAGGAGGCAGAGTAGTTAGATATTCTTGAGCTATACCATGGAAATGGCTGATTTACTGTTACCTTTCACCTAACTGTATTAGTGAAATGTCAGCTGCTCTAACAAATAGCCCCCAAGTTTCAATGGCTTGGAACAATGTAAGTTTGTTTCTTGGATGTAACAGTACTGGAAAGAGTAAAAAAATCAGCATGGAAATCCTTCTCTGTGCAGTATGTTAATGATTTAGAATGATAGAGCCTCTGCCATTTTAGCACATGACTTGCCAATTTTCCATGATATTGACTCAGCCAACTGGAAGAGGAAAAGAGCATGGAGAAGTACAAATGGAAGGTTTTTAAGGGCATATTACTTCCACTCACAGGCTAGAACTCAGACATATGGCCACACGGAACTGCGAGAGAGTAGAGGAAATTGGTCTGATGAATATCTAGCCAGTCTGGTCCTGCTAGGAGAAGTATAGGTTACAGACATATGATAGTATACATACTGTTTGTAAAGACAGTGCCACCTTGCATTTGGTATCTCAAAAATTATATACAGAATGGTGTTAGACCACTTAGAGTCACCTTGAGAGCTTGTAAAATATACAAATCCTCGATTTACTGAATAAGAAGCTCTCAGGATGACTTTTTAGGCACTCTAATATAGATAATAAGGAAGATTAAATAATATCTTTATTAAGGAATAATATCACTATAGGGAAGAAGGAGGGAGAGGCAAAGCAAGAAACTTTCAAACGGAATGAATAAAGGAAAAGGTGGTTACAGGAATGAAAGATGGAGTTTCAAGAAAGAGGCAGTGGCCAAAGGCATTGTACGCCTCAAAGAGTGCAAATAAGATAATAAAAAGAGTGCACAGATCTGTGACTTCAGTAAGCTCATCAGTCCAGGCTGAGATATGTATCTTATTCATTTTCAAAGAGGCCTGATATGACCAAGCCTTTAGGACAGGAGCTCTGGTAGCGCTGCAGGTATTTTTTGAGTTCAAAAGACTGGATATGGTGACCATCGACTAACACATCAGGAAGGAGGAGATACTGGCTTTGAGAGAACGTGATGGTTTTGGTTTTGGAAACATTGTACTTAATGCATCTCTGAGATAATCAGATACAACTTTGCAGAAAGGATAAGAGCTCAGAAAAAAGATTGAGTCTACAGGCTGCATGCTAGGTTTTATCATCCTACGTGTTGTGTTGGGCTATGAGAATGAAAAAGATTGCCCAGAGAAAATGTGTGTTTGGAGAAAAAAAAGGGAGTTTTCTGTGTGATTCAAATAAGAATTGTTTTTCATATAGAGTGAAGGTCCAGGCTGGAGCTTAGCTGACATGACGAAGAATGGGACAGTTATTGAAGTCGGCTGGGACTTTCAAAAGCTCTGTTTTAGATGTCACAGATATTGTACAACTCCTGCTTGTTTTTCTGACCTTTTTATTTCAAAGAATCCACTAGAGATGCAATGGGAAAAGTTGGCCTGGGTATTAATCCCACGAATGGGTAATTCTTTTCCCTTTTGACTTCCATTTCCTGGTAAAAAGCATCAGTTACACTGCAGGCAGTCCCTGCAGTGATATTACTTCTCTTCTTGGCTCTCTTATCTCCAGATAAGAGACAGCATACCCCCTTAAACAATAGTCCTGCCTTCAGTCTCCCTATAGACATAGCTTCCTTTTTCCACCAGCCCTGAAATGGACACTTTATTGAGGAGGAGAGAGTCTTGCACAATCACGATCAAACGTATGACTTATTTTTAAACTAACAAACAATTCTTCTGACTCCCTCAGGAGACAAATTCTAATATTTCCAAAGGAAAGTAGAGTCGGTGCCACGGGCTAGCTCCCTGGGATGCACTGTAAATAGCCTCCAAATCAGGAGTAAAAAATGCAGCTTGGTTGGAAGAAAGGAAGACAAGGCCCAGAGAAATGACCACGTTGGTTGTTGTTTTTCTGAATATGTCCATGTTGGCACAGCCCAGCCTGATGTCCACAGAACACGCTTATCACCTCCCACAACCAGCCTCCGTCATGTGGAATCAGTTGACATCTGGGAGCTGTTTCATGTTTCTCTCCTTCATCTGCCCTCACTCAAGCATTTGGAGACATCAGTTACTCAACCAAGCATGAAGAGACAAAGCAATGATAATCAGGTCATCTTCTATACCGTACTGCACATGGTAAAGCTCTATTGAAATAAAGGATGACATCATTCATTCATTCATTAACAAATTTATTTCCCACCTCATGTGAGTCTCATGTGGGGCAAGTCACGAGTTGTTAAGGAGAAAGATTTCAACAGAGAGATCTGTGAATGTTCAAGATATGGAATCTTGGGAAAAGTCATAAGACAATGTGTTATGGTTTTTCTCACCCCTTTCTCATGCCATGTCAGGGGTTGGAATGAGGGTTATTATTAATCATTTCCTAATATGAATATGTAAGGGGAAGGGTTGGTATGTAAAGGGGTGAGTCTTCCAGCCAACAAGGAAGGGGAGGGAAAGAAGCATCCCAGGATGCTTCTCACATGATTCAAGAGCCAACCATGATGGTGGACAGTGGTCTATATTGCAGCCAACATAGGTTCTTGTATCATCTTGCTGGCCTGCCAAGGAAGCCACTTCCTAGTGCAGAAACTGGTTTGTTCAAGGATTTGAACTTTAAGAATTAGGCTGAAAAAGTCTAAGAGTCTGTTCCATTAGCAAATATCCTGAGTCAAACTTACCCTTTCTTCTGTGCCTGACTATAATCATAGTAGGACCCCAATGGCTATTCTTTTACTCACACATAGAAAGTCACATGCTGAATTTTCTCCAACTGTTGTTTAAAACTGCTCCAATTCTTTTAAAATTCTTTACCAAACTCTATGTCGATAATTTTCTAAGAATAACTTAGACTACTTTTCTCCAAGGCTGAGGCCATCTGAAGGTGAGTTCCTTTTGCCTCTCTCTCTATATATAGCAGACATTTGTGTAGCTTCTCACACATCACTTCATCCTTGGAGGAAGCACTGTTCCTCCTTCAGACCCTCCACTTACCCTCACACTCTATCACCTCCACTTTCTCAGGACTTTGCCCCAAAATCTATTCCTTCTCTCCTTTCCTCCATTCACTCCCTCCTGTGTTAATCATGGTTTTAATTTTGTGATGTTTGTCTGCTCCTCCTGCGGTTGGCCAATTCATAAATATAATAAACAACTTGTCTGCAAACACATCTTTCACATGCAAACCTACAAATTCCATGCCCATACCCCCAGCCACCTCCTTTATTAAATTCTCACACACCAAGCTAATATTCCCCCTGCTCTAAATAAACCCAGGGCCAGGTACCAGATAACCACCGCTATATCCCACAGCCCACCAACATTATTCCAACCAACCAATCCTAAACTGTTTTCCCTGCTTTGCCCTGTCCACAGAAAACCCAGTAAAAGCTCTTGGCTATGCTTTCTCCTCACTGCCTCCGGCCCAAGCCTGGTGGTTCTTCCTCACGTTGCCCTGCATGGATGGCATGGTGTGCCTTCTTGTCTTGAAAATTGTAAGTAATAACCTTTTTCTTTTTTTTCAAAGACATTGACCTCTCTGTGTTATCACTCAGTCACCTCCATAAATTAAAATCCCATGTTTTCATTTTAATATGCTTCTCTCTTACTCCCATCTTTCTTTTCTCTCTCCATCTTTGCTTACTTCTCTTAATTTATTTTATATATTTCATTTCAAAATGTGATTGTTTTGGCAGAAATGTTTTTAAAAGTTTAAAAATTGAAGCAATACAGAACAATGCACCGGAAATCTTATGATCCAGAGAAAAATACTGGTAACATCTTAATGAAGATTACTCTAGACATATCTTGTATGAATAAATTAATAAATATACGTATATATGTATGTATATTTAGGTATTTTAGAGATATGTAATATTTTAAATAAATGGGATAGTACTACACTTCTTCATTTAATACTATGCTAAACAGCTTTACATTTCAATAAATAAAGGTCTATGTCATCAATTTTAGTAACTAAAAATTTTTTTAGGTATATAACAATTTATTTACCTTATCTATTATATATTTCACTGTTCCTATTTTTTTTGCCGATTTAAACAATAGTGAAGTAAACATCTTTACTCACTTATGTTTTTACATTTGCATATTTATCTTCTTAGGGTAAATTTCCAGAAGTGGGTGTGACAGGTCAAAGGATACATCACTTTTTCATACCAAATCGAACATCAGAAAGACTGTCATTATTTACATTTCCTCCCCACCCCAACAGTGTATGAGAGTAAACATTTCTCAATCCTTCATAAAAACAGTATTTTCAGTCTCTCTAACTGAATCACCAAGCTAGTAGTTGAAAAAAAAGACCTTATTTTATTTGAGTATCTTTGATTAAGATTAAATTAGGTTTCTTTTGTGTAATGTATATCGACTTGTATTTTTAATAAATTACTCACATTTTTTGCCTATTTTTTGATTTAGCTACTCATTCGTATTCTTAATCGTTCTGTAAAACTCTTCCCGTATTTAGAAATCAACTCAGTGTCAAGTTATATAATTGGCAAGCAAGTTTCCCTGTTTGCTATTTTTCTTCCCACCTTACTATTATTATTTTCTGTTATATGGAAGTTGTAACTTCTAATGCAGTCAATTTTATTGATATTTTCCTCTTTTGGTTTCTAGCTTCCTTGGAATTCTTAGATAAAATTTCTCAGCTGCTACATTATAAAATGTCCTCAGTGTTTTCAAGCTTACAGTTACACCTTTGATCCACCTGGAGTTTATTTTGAGCCATGGAGTGAGTGGTGACGTCCTTTCCCATCCTCCTTCCCTTCATTTTCTACCTTCAGAGGCATTCTGATTCAAAACCCCGAGGTTCATCCAGGACCTTCCCTTCTGTTTGTCTCACATATCTGGGTAGTAATGTAGATAACCACAATGAACTTCTGAGGATTTTTCAGACTTTACGAAATGTTTCCACATATATGACCTCATCTGAGCTTCTCCACAACTTGGGAGGGATTAGGCGAGCTCTCCTCCCCATTATGCCTTTAATAACACATGTTCAGGTACATTGCTGAGGAGGAAGAAAGGGAAGCCTGGAGAAGTTGTGACTTCCTCCAGGGAGTTCCAAGAGTGAGGAAAAAATGAAGTTAATCCTAAAGCCTGTCTGATTCCAAAACCCATATTCCTTTTATAACAGCAGGTAAACTCTGAAAACTTATTGATTCCTCTGTTGTAAATCTGCCCTATGTATCCTCTCTTTTCCCTTCCAAATACTCTAACTGGAGTTGTTATTATCTCTCACCTGCGTTTTTTCAGGTACCACCCCACCCCACCCTGCTTGTCAATATACTCATGGTTTAGATTAATCTTCCTAAATTGTAGTTTTGTTTGCCTGCTCAGAATCCTTCAACTAACTGAGTAGGTCTTTGCCAGGTACATAAAGACCTACAAGATATGGCCTCAGCCCATCGTCTACATTGATTCTTCTCCATGGACTGTGGGTTTCAGGGACACTAAGGATTTGCCAATACTCAAGCATGCCTCATGCTTCCCTATATCCATGCCTTCCTCTTACAGTAACCACTGTTTCTCCTTTCTCTCCTTCCTTAAGACCCAGCCTAAATTCCATAGGCTTCATGAAACCCTTCCTGGAACCTTGCAGTGGACATTTTCTCTTTTTCCCCTTTAACTTCCCACAATCCTTTATCAGTGACTCTCTCATGACTCACAATTTTCTACTTTATAGTCTGTGCCAGTGTCTTAATTTTCTTATCAGACTGTCAACTTCTTGAGTTAATGGATTGCCTCTTCTTTAAATTTTATCACCCATCTCCCAATGCTTAGAACAGTGACTAGCACATTTAAACTTTTGAAAAATAAAGTAATCGGTGAATGAGTGTATAAATGAAGAAATGATGGAACACAGTGATTAAAATGAGTGGGTGACTTTGGATTATTTTGGGACGCCTCTATATTGGGAAAGATTTTCTCCTTTTATTTCTTTTGCCTGCCCCAATGCCCACCAACACATACAGTGACTTAAGTCTGAAAGCCCACCAGTAGAATGCCCTGATTTCCACTTATTATTTTGATCTGTGCAAAATGTTGATGTCCTAAAGATCAGAGACTCACATTTCTCAGAGAAACGCTCCATCATCTATGATGAATGAAAGATTTGAGAAGGGGAATTTGTCCCAAAGCCTGGGGATGGTTGCATACGGAACAGAACAGTGTGCCCATAAGCACTGTAGAAGTGGAGCTGAAGGAAAAATTTGGCCAATTTGGAGGCATTGGCTATCAGCACAAGGACTTACCTGTTTTTCAATTCTGTGGGTTGGTTTACAGCCCTCAGAGTTCTACTTATTAACCTTTCCTTCTTTTTTTTTTTTTTTAACATCTTTATTGGAGTATAATTGCTTTACAATGGTGTGTTAGTTTCTGCTTTATAACAAAATGAATCAGTTATACATATACATATGTTCCCATATCTCTTCCCTCTTGCATCTCCCTCCCGAGCCTGCGCTCTAGAGCCCGCAAGCCACAACTACTGAGCCCGCGCACCACAACTACTGAAGCCCGCGTGCCTAGAGCCCGAGCTCCGCAACAAGAGAAGCCACCGCAATGAGAAGCCCCCACTCACCGCAACTAGAGAAAGCCCGCGTGCAGCAACGAAGACCCAACGCAACCAAAAATAAATAAATAAAATAACCTTTCCTTTATGTCACCCTCCCCACCTGTGACAACCCGGCTGCCTCTGGGTGGTTACGCTTCAGGGTCTGCTAGACTGCCCTTGAAACAGCACACGCTGTTACATACCCCTGCCACCCCTCTGCCCAGGGAAGTCCTTGTTCCCAATAGGGACATCATCTCTCAGAGAGGAGAGGGGCAGTCATGTGACATGTGGAACAGATGGTATGTTCAAAAAGAAAACTGGTCAGTAACACCTTCTTGCCCCAAAGGCAAGGCATTACTTTAGAGAAGGCTGAGTGCCAGTTTGTTAGAATTGAATAAACCAGATTTCTAATGTTTAGTAACAGATGTTCTGGCTACAACTCGTGAAACCATTTAATATTGTTTTATGCTCTGGTAATAAAAAAAAAGTCATCTGGCTCCACTTGGCCCAGGTTACATATCTTCCTCAAAGGGTCAAAATGATTTGATGCAGCTCTTGGATCAAAAGGGCTAATGTTCTCTGTATGTTACAGGCCATGTACAGTGTTTGCTCAGAGAGCCGGACAGACGCTGGCATAATACATCCAATGGCCTGAGGTGTGCCTCTGACCCCCCAAAACTTGCCCTAACTCTGGGTCTTGGAGAATCTGAATGTTCTCCAGGAGGCTCACTTTTTCCACCCTTCATACATGTCACACCTGGCAGTTTGAACATCCCAAGAAGGTGAAAATAGGTGGACCAGCCATACAGGATGTGGCTGGCAAGATACCAGAGCTTTATCTCTACAGCCCCAAAGGGGAGCAAATAACTAGGAACAATTTGGGCTTCTCAGAACAAGCTTTGCAGATGAGTTTGGATTCATCTACTGAAGTGGGGAGCAGGGAAAAATGTGCTTGATGAAGCCTGGTAATAAATCAGAAGAACTTACAACATGGATAAATGATGAAAATTGCCAAGATGACTCAAATATTGAAATAACCAAGTTAATCAAAAAAGATCTAAAGAAAATTGTGATAAATAATGATAAGGTGATTCCCTAGCCTCAGAGAAAAATCTAAGGGAGAAACTAAACAAAGGTCAAAGAAGGAAATGGGATCATCCGAACATGGTTCCAGAAGTGAATTGAAGGGAGATAAAGGGGGATCCAAGGGGTATAAAAAAGGAACCGTTGCTGCAACATCTCAAAGAGAGTGATAATTCCTTCCTAGGAAGCATGATGTCAATACTTAGTAAAATAAATGGCAAATGCTGAGCAGCAACATAAACACCACAAAGGATAATGAATTCTAGAGGAGGACATGACATGGACTCAGGGAATCCTGGAGGCAACGGTGACAGGTAAACCTCACAGTCAAGTTAACACACACACACACACACACACACACACACACACACACAGGCTCCAGTAGCAGGTAGGAGAAAGGTAGACAGTAGACTGGGAACTGCTTCTAAGGTCCCCTTCCTTCTACCCCAGTGGTGCCCCATGATACCTCTCCCGAGGAAGCCCCCTTTCCCCACTCCTGCCCACAAAGGAAATCTCATGTTCAGGCCCTCACTGCATTCCTGCTTGGCAATGCCAGGCCCTGTGTCCACTGTGTCAGATTCTGTGGACACAGATACATCAAGCACGTTCTGGACTTGCAAGCAGCTGTCAGCCTATTTGGGGAAACCTGCGTGCAAATAAATGAGCACACACCCTGGGGTAGAACTGTGTACAAAGGCATGATGAGACCCCAGAGGAGAGGTGAACATTGGGCACAGGATCTACCTTTGCATGAAGATGCTGGGAAGATGCCCTATTGCCCCAGAGGCCCAGCCAGTCTGGAGAGCTATGGTGAGGAGTTAATTTATGGTTCTTGCTCTCAGGCTGCTAGATGGGGAAGCTTATCAAAGCCATGATAATCCTGATGGAAAATCATTCTATGGCCATCTGGATAAAGCACAGTGACCAGGTTCCCTGAAGCAAATGTGAGGGCATATTGCCTGTGAAAAGACCCTGGACTGGTTCAAGAGTCCCATGATCCTGTGAAAGGTTTAAAAATGTTGTGATTCCCAGGGTATTTTGCTTTTGGGGGGCAGAGACAAAATGCAATAAATAATGGTGGTGCCTAATCAAGTAAGATGAGAAATGTCTGCGAATCCGAGTGTCAGGGCCAAGAGGGGTTAGAAAGAGGATCCAATTCAGTTCTTTCAATTATAGATGGGGAAGCAGAGGCTCAACCAGGAGAGCTGCCTTCCCAAGGTCACAGTGCTGGCTGGTGGCAGAACAGGAAGTTAGAGCTAATCTAGTTATGGTTCCTCTGAGAGGCAACATCACTTCCTACTCACCTTTCAATTTTAGTAAAATCTGTCAGAGTTAGAGGAAATGCAAGTGTACCACTTGTTCTGTTTCTTTAACGACAGCGTTTTGTAGTAATAAAGGTCTTACTTTCTTTACTTTAAGACACCTTATTTTGGAACCTGCAGCCCAAGTTCTAATTCTCTCTGCGCCATTTCATCAGAAGCAATGAGGCAGTTGAGGCAACTTATTTATAGAAGAACAGAAGTCAAGACAAGAACCTTGAGCTGAGATGGGGTACTAAGAGTCAAGTTGAATTCCAAAGCCCTTAACTCCAGATATTCAGGGAGAAATCAGGCCTGTGTCAGTTAGAGGACGAGGGAATCCTACAGTCTGAGAACAACTCTAATCACAAGCCAATCCAATTGCAGGCCTGCAAACGTGTAGCAAGAATCCAAGAGTAAGATCATTTGTTGAGCACAAGCCGCCCCTCAAAGACTCCAGTCAGCACCAGTTAGGCCCTCGGCAGCTTGTGCCTTCTATTCACCTGTGAAATGCCATCCACCGGTGCTCCTGAGCCACGCTTGACTCTGTCTGTCTGTCCCTGTTCAAGGGGGCTCTGAGCTGGAGCTGTGTGGGGTGAGCTGTCATACAAGCTGGGGAAAGATAAGGCCGCCCTGAGCAGCAAAGCAGGACAGCCAGAGGAGGACAGAGCCGCCCTGAGCCTGGTGCTGGGCAGGAAGAGTGGCTGACCAAAGCTCCTGGGCCTTGATTTAGAGAAAGACTGAGAGTCCATTGGAGTCCCCTGCATTAAAATTCTGCTTCTGCCACTAACTGTGTGAGGTTGGGCAAGTTTCTTACTATTTTTCATTGGTTTTAAAGGCAGGTTTTTTCCTATATTTTAAATTCTCTGAGATTTTGACTTGCCATGCTACTGGTGAGGTCTTACAGTTATAATTATCAGAGTTTTTGATTTCCTTTGGTGCTACTACATAAGATAATGACATGCCTTCCAACCGATGGTATTTTAGGTTTGATAACATTTAGTAGTATTTCTGATCTTCTGGTTATTTATCTGTAAGGTGGAAATATTAAAACCTGCTTTGAAGTTTAGAGCAAGGGTTAAATTAGATGATGTAAAAAAAAAAAAAAACATTCAGGGAAGTATCCATATTTAATAATGGTCTCAAATGGGAAATGTAGGTGTTGAATGATAACTCCCTCTCCTGGTCACCTGAGCCAGGCTGTCCCCAGTCCCCTGTTCACAAACAAGATGACCTGGGAAAATTGAATGATAAACATAGCTAGTATCTATGGATTGCTTATTTGTTCAGGCCCTGTGACAATTGATTTCATGGGTTTTACTTCACTTAAACACTCTGAGGATACAGTGATCTCCCTACCTGTCGAAAATCACACAGCAAAGCTAGGACTTGCATCATCTCTCTGTGATACCATCCCATGCTTTCCACCACCAAGTAGATGAGCTCAGAGTTGACTACTGCGAACCCAAGGAGCCCCCTGCATTCTCTATAGTCTGGATACCAGACCTCTTCCTCCAGATTCTAGTGTAGGTGAATGACAGACTTTTCTATCCGTCCTAGGAAACTGGATTAGTATGTTGGAAAAGGTGTCAGGAGCTGGAGGAGACCAATACCAGGTGTTATAGAAAAGAATCCTGCAAACATGTCTAATTCTGACTCTACCTGAGACCATTCCTGGCTCCTCCTGGTGCGAAGCCCTGACCATGACAACTTCACATAGAAGCAAAGGCTGTGGGGAAACACCATCAGGGTCTTGTTACAACGGTTTGAACGCAAACAATCTCCTGATGGCTTCTCTGGGCCAAGGCCAATGACAATGGTGTGTTCCTCACAAGTAGTCTTTTCCCATTTCTGGGACTCCCTGAGGTGTATTCAATAATGCACTCCTCATGCTGCAGCAGATGGAAAAGTGTTTAAAAAGGTGCCAGGTTTATTTATGGAAGCATGAGATTGAATTTAAGAGATGTGCTTGGCCAATATGAAATGTGAACGCTCAAAACAGGAAGTGTATTTTACTGCCTATTTATTTTATTGCCGTATCAGCTGCCCAGAGCTGAAGAATCCTTCCTCTCAGGAATTATTTATTTTCTAACTTCTGAACCAGAACATCTTGACCATCAGCACTCACACTCCTTGCTGCCAGATTCCCAACTACAAACATGTGCCTTGTTGTCATTCAGATGGGATCCACTGAGGTTTCAGGGAAAAACATTTGGACTCTAATAGTTTGTACTGAATCTTTTTTTTTTAAATGTAAGTGGAGATGTTTCAAATGAATTGAATCAAAGGACACAAGATGATACAAATCTTAAAATAGCTGTTAGAATCATGGAGGAATTCTTGAATTTTCTCATACATCTCAAGATACCCAATACTCAGTATTCTGTCATTACCATTTAATAGATATGAAGAATTTTATGGAAGAAAATGAATAATCATTTGGACTCACTGCTCTGTATCTGGTAAGAATGAAGTCATAGACCCTAATTTAGTGAATCGTTCAGTGTACTGCTCTTCTCCTGTACTGATATTTTCACAACTTTTCAGAGTTGAAAGTTACTACTCTAGCCTTCATTAAAAAGACCAATGATAATTTGTCAAAAACAGCATTTGATATTTGAAGAAATAACCTAATGCACACAAAGGCACTGAACTAAAATAAAACTCAGGAAGAATGAGATACACATGAACAAAAAACAGACTCTGGAGGAAAGCATGAATATTATTAAAAAAAAAAAAACAAGGCAGAGCTTCTGTGTAAGAGTTCTTTCAGTTTTTAGGAAAATCTATCCCAGTATAGTCCACTAGAATGACCTAGACCGTCTAGTCTGAATGTTTTGGAAAAGGTACATTTTCGCGCATGGATTTTACCTGCACAGCTCAAGGGGCTGGGAGAAGCCCTTAGGAAGAAGACGTGTTACAATGGCGTCACCTGCTGGATACTCTCTGAAACACATCTTCTCGTCACGTCTTTCTCCCACTCAAAACTCAATGGCTCCCTACTGCTGACCGAAAAGCGTCTGAAATCCCTGGCGTTCAACGCATTTTGTGATCTCGCACAGGTTTATTTTCAGGTCTCATCTCCTGATACTTCCTGCCTGGGTACGCTGGTGCCACTCCTCAGATAAGTTCAAAATTTTCTGCCTCCTCATTCTCAAGCCCAGAATTAACTCAGTGCATAAGCCAGAGGAGGAGAATCTCGGCAGGAATAAAGCCAGAAGGTACCAGGTGCCACAATACCCACATTATGTGGGACACCCAATGCTCAAAGCAACCTGAAGACTGTTTCTCTGTAGTTATTTAGAAGTTTAAATAGGAGAAAAGTTAGCAATAGGAAAACAGGACATGAATACACACACAAAATACACATATTAAAATAAATATCGGAAAACAGATGCATAAATTCCCAAATGATAAAGAACGCAAATTAAAGTCAAGCAATATTATGTTTGTCCATCAAATTTGAAATGATCGTTTTTAAAATGATGCTGTACCCTGTCTAGAAAATAAATCATCTCATAGGCTTTTGCAGGGTAGCATTTCTGAAGGGCAATTTGTGAATGTTCATCACAAGCCTTAAAATGTGCTTACACTTTAATCCAGAAATTCTATATTAAAAATTATCTTTAGGATATTATCACAGTTTTTTCCTAGGATACATCCACTAGAAGGGTGATTATCACTGCAGCATTAATTGCAACAGATAAAAGGTTGAAATAAATTACATGGCTAACCATAGGAGATTTGTTATATTCATACGATAAATTTAAATATTCACTACAATCGATATTGTGATGAAATTGTTTGTTATAGATGTATTGTTCATATACTATTTAGTGAAAAATAGAAGATTGAAACAGCATATTCTGTTTGATTCTATTTTTATTTTTAAAATATGTTCATAGAACAATAATCACATAATAATTCATATTATGAATAATTTGTATTCATAATAATTCATGATTATTATGAATAATTCATAATTCATAGAATAATAATCACATAATCACTCCAAAATATTAATGATTATTAGTAATAAAGTTAAAATAAATAATAATGATGATGATCCAGGTGGCAGAAGTATGAGTGATTTTTATTTATTTATTTTCCCCAAATTTCAAAATGTGTTATAGGGCTTCCCTGGTGGCGCAGTGGTTGAGAATCTGCCTGCCAATGCAGGGGACACGGGTTCAAGCCCTGGTCTGGGGAGATCCCACATACCACGGAGCAACTAGGCCCGTGAGCCACAATTACTGAGCCTGCGGGTCTGGAGCCTGTGCTCCGCAACAAGAGAGGCCGCAATAGTGAGAGGCCCACGCACCGTGATGAAGAGTGGCCCCCACTTGCTGCAACTAGAGAAAGCCCTCGCACAGAAACGGAGACCTAACACAGCCATAAATAAATAAATAAAAATTTAAAAAAAATGTGTTATAATAAGTTATATATTTCCTTTTAAAATATTATATTTTTAAGAAAGAAAATGATAAAAACCTAATGAAAGCAAGATTCATATTAGGTTGTATCATGCATAGTTTTTAATTTGACTAAATTCAGCTTGTCATAATTTTTAGTTTTGGTCAGTGCCTACTACAGTTCGATGTCTCTGGGATGCCTAATAACTCCCTCTCTACCAGGCCCAGTGTGGGTGAGGGTGTGGTGAAATGGTTCCTGAACAATGCCAGGTAAATACTGTAACTGAACAAACTGTTCTGTAAAGAATCTTACCCACCACTATCAAGAACTATAAAAATGTTACATGCTGAAACCTGGTAATCCCATTATAAAGGTCCCATCCAAATGGCATACTTCCCTTGAAAGAAGAAAATTATTCATGCTCAAAATGTTTATTACTGAGTTATCGTTAATAGTGAAACGTTTGAAAACAATTTAAATATCCAATAATATAGATAGATGGTTAAGTGAATTCTAGGGTATGCATTCAATGAAACTTTCAGTAACTCTTTGGAAAATTACACAGCAGGATTTAAATGCCCAAGGCATAAATATTAAGTGAAAAATAAGTAGAATAAGACATAGTTGGCTTCTTGTGATTTTGAATATTCAAAAATAAGTCTGTATGTCATGAAACAGAAGAAGAAAATATGTAAAGAAATGTAGAACAATTAAAAGAGCCTTGAATTTCATTGCCTTTTATTCAAAATAAAAGTAATCCATGTTCTTTTTAGGTTGTAAACCTCTTCCCAGGATGTGAGGCTAGAATGCAAATTCCACAGTGGTCCAGTGTGATGGAAAACTGTGAGAATCTGAAGGTGTGAGGAATAGCAGAAGCACTTCATCTCCACAAACAGCTTGCTAGGCAAGCCTGCTCATGGAAAACTCCATTACTCTGGTGGCTTTCTCAAAGGATGTGCTCTCCTGGAAAAAAAAAAAAAAAAAAAAAAGCAGCAGCTTTTTAGCTCTGATGTTTCAGAGAAACATATAGGACTCTGACCTTCTACCTCACACTCTATTTAACTCAATGACTAGAGGTTTTACAACAGGAACTTGGATCTTCAGTTTATATAACTTAATCCGTTCGTAATTTTTTCTTATACAGAGACACCCTATTTTATCGAGCAGTAGACCAGCCCTCCCTAAGTGACCTGGAGCACATGGATCCAAACAAGGGAAGAGAGATTTAAAGAAAGAGACAAATTGGCCTTTAATTGAAGGAAGAATGAGCCAGCTCAGTGTAGCCTTCTCTGAAACAGCAGATCCTCTAAAGACATGCTTCTGCTCTCAAAGAGGTTGGCCTGGCAACTCGCTTACACACTTCCACTTGGGGAAACTTCTTTTCAGCACCAGCCAAAATGCCGATCCAGGTCCCTTTGCCTAGCAGCCTTGAAAGCTTGCACACATTTAGAGAAAATACTTTCAAATGACTCTGGAGTTCTGCTTTATGTTTTCTGTTCCTTTGAACTTATTACCTCTTTACAATGTCTTAGACTATTAGTTTGGGAACATTTAAAGTTAATGACTATATGGAAAGTAAAACAACACTTTGATGTAGCCCAAGTCATTCATTTCTCTCTTTCATACACAGGAGGTTATAGAAGGTTGGGTGATGCCAGATCAAGTCATTTCAGGAATAAATAACTTATTTGGGGGTCTATGTGGATGGTTGCTCAGGGGAAAGGGGGGATAGATCAGCTCTGGAGTGTCTAAAGGAACTGGAGCTATGATTAATGAGGGTCAACTTTAAAATCCAAGCACACACAGATAGGATTACTTCACACAGAGAGCGGAGTCTGTCTGACCCAGGCTACCCCAACACAGTCCCCTGAAGTACGTCGTTCACAAATCTTGCTAGTTTCAGTGATGCACTGACAGCAAAAAAGAGATACTGAGAGGACCTTCTTTGGCCATACGTAGACAGTACTTATAAAAGTACCATGCAAATGCAACGATTATGGCCAATAAAATTGGCAAGTGCTTCTAGAAGGTCAAGGTTGAAGTGTTCTGCTTCGGTGTCTTTCAGTAAAGCACATCATGCTTTTCCAAATAATAGTCATTGGTAGCACATTTTTTGTTGTTGTTGTTGGTTTGTTCCTTATTTCTATAGGTAAGAGCTTGAGAGCTATTTGTGGGATGGATTTCTCTGGGATAGGTAAGATGCTTAGAAGTGGAAGAGGTAGAGCCAGGAAATCAGAGGGAGAGAAGAAAGAGGGAGACCTCATACTGGATGTCTTAGGTAGGGACCAAGTCTTAGTTCACTGAAGGACAAACAGACCCTCTTCACACAAAATTGCCTTATCTCAATGAATAAACAGCAAAGGACAGTAGACCAGGGATAGAATCTCTAAAACATGAGAGAGACCCAAAGTGTATTCAGCAGAAAAACTAGAACACTGTTCCTTCTTCCCCTTGCCAAAACAGCTAAATATGTATTTATGTTTGTTAAAAATTGTGTTAAGGTGCGTGTGAAGAACAGTACATGGATGCCTCCTCTCATAGAGTTTATGTTGTTAAAAGACACAGTTAATATATTTAAGCATCAAGAATAATAGGCAAGGGCTTCCCTGGTGGCGCAGTGGTTGAGAATCTGCCTGCTAATGCAGGAGACACGGGTTCGAGCCCTGGTCTGGGAGGATCCCACATGCCACGGAGCAGCTGGGCCCGTGAGCCACAGCTGCTGAGCCTGCGCGTCTGGAGCCTGTGCCCCGCAACGGGAGGGGCCGCGATGGTGAAAGGCCCGCGCACCGCGATGAAGAGCGGTCCCCGCACCGCGATGAAGAGTGGCCCCCACTTGCCGCAGCTGGAGAAAGCCCTCGCACGAACCGAAGACCCAGAACAGCCAAAAATAAAATAAAATAAATAAATAAATAAATAAAATTAAAAAAAAAAAAAAAGATTATGAGGAATTTAAAAAAAAAAAAAAAGAATAATAGGCAACCTTGCACTCATTATTCAGTCATTGAGAAAATATTTTGTTGGGCATCTCCTATGTGCTTAAGGCTGATCTAGGTGTGGAGATGCAATGGGGAAAACACAGATAAGGTCCCAGTTACCCTGAAATTTATATTCTAGTCGGAGGAGATAGACAATACAAGTAGCGACAAGCTGAAGACGATTTTAGTTCCTCAAGAGCAATGGAGAAACTAGAGCAGAGTGGTCTGATTGAGGGTGAGTGGCAGTGTGGTGATTTAGACTGAGTGGTAAGGAATGTCTCACTAAGGAAGAGATGCTTGAGCTGGGACTGTTTGGACAGACTTGTGACAGTAGACAGGAGAGGGTTTAAAGGCAAGGAAACTAGAGGCAAAAGTGCTCAGTCAAGGACTAACTGTTCAAGAAATGGAAATAATGTGTCTGGGCTTCGATTGCAAAGAGGAGAGACAAGGAAGATTATTTCAGAGAGGATGGAAGAGGCAAGGTCATATCAGAGCCCTTTAAGCCAGGGTAGGGAGTTGGAATTTTATTTCAGGTGCAATAGAAAGCCATTGGAGAGATTGGGAGTGACATAGTTTATGTTTCAAGACATCATAATACTTGCTGTGCAGAGAATGGTTGGTAGAGGGAAAAGGGTAGAAGAAGGGAGACAAATTCAGAAGGTATCACAGTGAAAGAAACAAGGAAGCATTCTCTCCTAAAATCTTTGGAGCATGGCCTTGCCGACACCTCGGTTTTGAACTTCTGGACTCCCGAACTGTGAGACAAAAAGTTTCTTTTCTTTTAAGCCACCAAGTTTATGGGAATTTATTCTGGCAACCCTGGGAAACTAACACAATCTTTGTACCCAGATCAACTGAGCTCTCAGTGAGGACCTTCCTGCCCTACCCACATCCAGCAGGACTGGGCCTAGGGTGAGATCAGTGAGGCACCCAGGGCACAAAATTTAAGGGGGTGTTCACTCAAGCATGCATCTGTCTCCCACCCCTGCAGACTCAGGGATTATCCACACTAGTCCCCAGAGGGAGTAAGCTTTCAGAATTCAAGACAAAGTCATGCCTACAGGTATATTTTCAATTTCAGAGACTTAAGGCATTCTAATTGGAGTCAGAACACCTCAGAGACCTCCCCAGAAGTGTGAATAGTGACCTCATTAGAGGCAACAAGCACCAAGGGGAACCCATTCAGGGGCTTGGCTAAATTTTCTGAACATTCAGACACCTCATTTGGAGAAAGGGGATAAAGGAAACAATCTTAGGCTGAATGGTGATTCTGTTAACATTCCTCTTGATTGTCCGGGTGTGCCAGACGTAGATGGCAAGGAGAAGAGTTGGGGGAAGAGCAGGAATTTCTGAGTGTGAGAAAGATGAGACCAGACAAGAGTTGGATAGAGAGAAATTCATAGATGAGAGCCCAGCAAATACAGAGCAATCCCAGCCGGTGTGGCTATCAATCCAAGTGGTGACTCGATTCTGACTTGTTCTTTCCCTGTATCTGCTCCCTAATGAAATGTGCATGGTAGCTGATTCCTATTTAAGCAAATTAACCAGACAAGTCAGCTTCTAGTTCTAGATTTTTATAAAGTTAGAAATTTCTCTCTCTATAGTTTTCAATGGAGCTTAGAGTTGTTGTTGTTGAACCAATTTGTGTTTTATTAACAGCTACTCAAAAAAAAAAAAAAAAAAAAGGTCAAGTTCTCTCCCTGAAGGCTGCAACCAGTTAGAAAGACAGTAATACATGAAGTGAACTAGATGATCTAATCTCTGATTATTTCATACAGAATGTTAAATGGCTAAACTTTTCATAGTCAACTTCCAAAATTCCTTCGACTGGATGATCAAGAAGAGATACATTCTTTGGCCTTAATTCCATGATTAACTGAGAGGAGGGAAGTCCCTTATCTTTTGCCTTCAGTTTATTTTTACAAGTTCTTATTTTATGAGGAGAATGTGTACAAGTCACTGTTGGGTCAAATCATCTTTGTCCAGTGATGTGAGTTTTCAAGTTGGCACTGACCCCCCAGAAAGGCTCCTGAAATTAAATTGCTCATTTATAGAGGAGGCAAGCGAGCCCTGGTATGAGGAAATCACGTGTCAAGGCCATCAGTAATTTAGAGAAGAGGAAAACGTATTGGACACCTCCTTTTGCTAGCATTTTATTAGATATTTTATCTATGTTTTCTATCTTAAGTAGCCTGATAGTCCTAGGAAGTGAGTATCATTATTGTCATTTCATAAGTGATAAGAATAAGATTCAGAGCACAGTATATGTTGCTTAGCAACCAGTCTCTTTCTTTGTGTTTCTTTCTTCCTCATCTCTCCATCTACTCATCAAATTAGAAAACAGCTTGTGTGGAAAACAGTCTTTGAGAAGGTCCCCGTGATTCCTGCCTCCTGGTTTCACACCCTTGTGTAATGTTCTTCTCTTGAATGTGGATGGGAACGGTGACTTGCCTCTAACCAATGGACTATGGTAAAAATGATGGGATGCCAGTCACACGAGTAAGCCATATTATATAGGATACTGTCTTGCTAGAAGACTGACTCTGGAAATTTTCTCCCTTAGTGGCTTTAAAGAGGTGAACTGCCATGTTGTGAGAGGATCTATGAAGAAGACCACATGACCAGGATGCCAGGTAGCCTCGATGAGCTGAGAGTGGTCCCTGGCCAACAGCCAGCAAGAAGCAGTCACAGAATCACAGTCCTATAATCATAGAAGATGAATTCTGCCAACAACATGAGTGAGTTTGGAATCAGATTCTTCTCCAGTTGATCCTTCAGATGAGAATACAGCCTGACTTACGTATTAATTGAAGCCTGTGAGACCCTGAAGCAGAGAATCCAGTTAAGCCATATCTTAACTTGACCTACAAAAGTGGTAAAATAATAAATGGGCATTGTTCTAAGCCACTAAGTTTGTGATAATTTGTTACTCAGCATAGAAAATTAATACTGCATCTGTTGTAACTCAGGTCCTGTGGTAGGTGCTAGAGATTCAAGGTTTAGTAGGAAACTGTCTCTACCCTCAAGTTGAGGGTTAGGAGAGATAGGTAAATATAATACAATTCCAATGCAGGGTAATACATTCTCTAGCCTTTTGTAAAGAAAAGTTTATGTCAGTGAATAGGAAAGATAATGTATGGAAGTCTTCCAACAGTGACCCCAGACCCCAAAGATTCCTCTCTCCGTATCTCAACGTTCTCTTAGATCTTTCATTCCCACTGATGTGTGAGGACAGATGACAACCCAAACTAACACTATGATTTTTAGTGAGAAATAGCAGAGAATGTGCACATCAATATCTATGTGTTTCTTCTCCTTCTTTGGCGGGTGGTATAGTCAATTTTGCCCCAAAGTTGGATGGACCATATGACTGAGTGCTGGCCAATGGTGCTGGTCTGGTAAGCTGTACCACTTCCATGCCTGGCTCCTAAAGTCCCCTACCAGGTCCTTCAGACAGAATGTCTAGGCAGAATGAGAGGACGTGGTGGAAGATTCCAAGACCCTGGATGATGGAAAGATCCTGGGTCCCTAAACCATGCTGTGAAAGGATGCCCATCACACAACGAATCTTACCATGGGTTGAGCAAGAAATACATATTTATAGTGTTAATCCACTGGGATCTGGGTTTTTATTACTGCAGTTAGTCTATAGGGGACTTTAATTTTAAATGGTATCAAAGATAATTAAGAGGATTGGCTCAGTGGATGGAGACCTTTCTCAGTGTTGTGTTTAGCTGTCTTTGAGATCCCCAGTACCCTGGAGTTAAACCCCAGTTAACATATCGTTACCTGTGGGGCTCTGAGGGTGAGGATAAAGGTATGAGTGGACTCTGCAGATGTGAACAGCCTTTTGTGATCCTGGCTGAGGCAGTAACAAGGCCAGTGCTCCAACATTCCCATCAGCAATGTCTCTCCCTCCCTAGCAAGTCTGGTCCAGACTTCCCAGCTCATTTCTAGCTGGTTTCTAGGACTATACTTCAGAGGAGATGGCCTTTTCCAAGGACTATTATAAACTCTGGGAAAAGGGCCAGAATGTTTCATATTGTAGTGGAAAATAATCCTTCCACCCTCAATCTGCACATTTTATTTTAAGGTGTGAAAAATGCTTTCCTAGCTTCAGGCAGGAGCTTTCAGGTCTCCACAGGGACCTGGGCTAAGAGGGGTGGGGGCAATGATTAGGTGAGGGAGAGAGTCCTCCCTACAGCAGTTTCCAGAGGAGCAGCAAGCGTGTAGTCAGAGGAAAGTAAGACTTGACCTCTAGTCTGGCTCATGTTACTTGCATGTTTCTGCCTCACCCAGGTGCCCAGAAACTCCAGCTCACACTTGGCCCAGGATCAGGGAAACTGAATGGAGGGGGACCCCTGTTGTGGACTTGGAGTTTAGAAGCCATAGAGCTGCCTTCAGAGGCTGATACTATCACCAAGCCAAGAGCAGGTGAGGAAAAGGAAACCTGGTCCAGGTTAGCATTTGGAGAGAGTAGACTAACACTCACAGATTCTCAAGTTTGAGAGTTGTCTAGAGATGCTAAAATCAAATCATTTTTTGAAGAAACAAAGTAAGAAAGTAGTCGGCTGGTTGGTGTGTGTAGTAGGTAAAATTTAATTCTTTCACAATTGTGGGTCCTTATTCAATTACTTCATTATTATGTTTCCTTAAGTATTTGTGATTAATATTATACCATTTCCAGTCATGGTTTCCAGGAGGCTAGGTAATTATTCAACAGTTAAAATTATAGGCAAAGCCCATCAGACACAACGGTGTGATATTTGTTGGGAGTAAATATGGTCATCTTTTTCTGGATCTTTTAAAATAGTTTCAAAATTTGAAATGAATTATTAGCAACGCTATAAGAAATGAATGACATTTTTTAAAGTATGATTTACTTTAGAAATACCAATTTGCCACTTTATTTTACTATCTTTTGAATTAACATTGAAATTTTCAAACTTAATGATCTAAGTTTGAATGATCTTTCTATCGAAATAGACATTTCTCCAAAGAAGATATACAGATTGCCAACAAACACATGAAAGAATGCTCAACATCATTAATCATTAGAGAAATGCAAATCAAAACTACAATGAGATATCATTTCACACCAGTCAGAATGGCCATCATCAAAATATTTACAAACAATAAATGCTGGAGAGGGTGTGGAGAAAAGGGAACCCTCTTTCACTGTTGGTGGGAATGTAAATTGATACAGCCACTATGGAGAACAGTACGGAGGTTCCTTAAAAAACTAGAAATAGAACTACCATACGACCCAGCAATCCCACTACTGGGCATATACCCTGAGAAAACCATAATTCAAAAAGAGTCATGTACCACAATGTTCACTGCAGCTCTATTTACAATAGCCAGGACACGGAAGCAACCTAAGTGTCCATTGACAGGGGAATGGATAAAGAAGATGTGGCACATATATACAATGGAATATTACTCAGCCATAAAAAGAAACAAAACTGAGTTATTTGTAGTGAGGTGGATGGACCTAGAGTCTGTCATACAGAGTGAAGTAAGTCAGAAAGAGAAAAACAAATACCGTATGCTAACACATATATATGGAATCTAAAAAAAAAAAAAAAAGTCATGAAGAACCTAGGGGCAGGATGGGAATAAAGATGCAGACCTACTGGAGAATGGACTTGAGGACACGGGGAGGGGGAAGGGTAAGCTGGGACAAAGTGAGAGAGTGGCATGGACATATATACACTACCAAATGTGAAATAGATAGCTAGTGGGAAGCAGCCGCATAGCACAGGGAGATCAGCTCGGTGTTTTGTGACCACCTAGAGGGGAGGGATACGGAGGGTGGGAGGGAGATGCAAGAGGGAGGGGATATGGGGATATATGTATATGTATAGCTGATTCACTTTGTTATAAAGCAGAAACTAACACACCATTGTAAAGCAATTATACTCCAATAAAGATGTTTAAAAAATAATAAAAATAAAAAATAAAAGGCGGGAAATCAAAAAAAAAAAAAAAAAAAAAAAAGAAGGAGTTTGTCCTGGGATCCATCCATCGACTCTGCACAGTGGTTCATGCCATTTGTGTCCTTTTTGATGCTTTTTTCCCTACTAATTTCTATATCTAATCCATTAGAAAATTCTGCTGGTTTGGCCTCAAAATAGATCCCAAACCTGAGGATGTCATACCATCTTCTCTGTTATGATCCTACTGCAATTCACCCATATTTCTTGATATAGTCAGAGAATTCATTCTCTAAAAGAAACCAGAATAATCTTTTTAAAAAATCTTACCATGACAAACCTCCAATGGTTTCTCATTTCTCTTAAAATCCACAGTTTGTCTTGTAGCCTACTATACCCTGGTGATCCACCCTTGCCTAAGTGTTACACATTGAAATAGAAAATAATCCTCCCATTCTCAATGTGCACATTTTATTTAAGGTGTGTTTTATGGGCTAAATTGTGCCCTGTGCCCCAAATTCTTATGTTGAAGTCCTATCATCCTGGACCTCAGAATGTGACTGTATTTGGAGGTAAAGCCTTTAACTGGATAATTAAGGTAAAATGAGGCCGTACTTGTGTTGCATAATCCGATATGTCTGGTGTCATTATATGAAGAGGGGATCAGGACACAGAGAACACAGACAGTGAGATAACCAAGCCTGCCAACACCTCGATCTTGGACTTGCAGCCTCCAGAACTGTGAGAAAATAAATTTTTGTTGTTTAAGCCCCCCCCCCACCACCCCCAGTCTGTGGTACTTGGTAATGGCAACCTATATTAGTCAGGGTTCTCTAAAGAAACAGACCCAATAGGAGATAGATAGATAGATAGATAGATAGACAGACATAAGAGGAGATTTATTATAGGAATCGGCTCACGTGGTTTTGGAGGCTGAGAAGTCCCACAGTCTGCTGTCAGCAAGCTGGAGACCCAGGAAAGCCAGTGGTATAATTCAGTCCAAGTCTGAAGGTATGAGAATGGGGGGATTAGGGGAGTGGCTGATGATATAAGTTCCTGTCTAAGTCTGAAAGCCTGAGAGCCACGAGCAGAGATGTCTGAAGGGCAGGAGAAAATGGATGTTTCTGCTCAAACTGAGAGAGTGAATTCACTCTTCTTCCACATTTTTGTTGTATTCAGTCTCTCAAGGGATTGGATGATTCCCGCCTGCATTGGTGAGGAAAGAGTTTAGTTACTCAGTCTACTGATTCAAATATTAATCTCTTCCTGAGATACTTTTACAGACACACTCAGAAATAATTGTTCGACCAGCTATCTGGGCATCCCTTAGCCCAGTCAAGTTGACCTATGAAATTAACCATCACACAGCCCTTGCAAACTAATACAGTCTGAAAAATGCTTTCCTAGCTTTAGCCAGTGGTGTTCAGGTCTCCCTGAGGACCTAGGCTGAGAGGGTGGGGTGCAATGCTTAGGTGCTAACACATCCATTTTCCATCCCAGCTTCCCTCAACCATGAATGTCCAGCCTCCTTAGCCTCTTCACTTTTTTGATGAATTTATTTAACTGGCTTAACTGGCTCCTCTAAGCAGTTTCGCAAGAGCAGCGCCAGATTCGTAAGTAGAAGCTCATTAAATCTTTGTTGAATGAATGAATAGATTATTATTATTTTTTTTTTGGATTAGACCCGAAGTTCTTCAAAGGCATATTTACAGCTTATTTATCTGTACTCCCATTTCCCGTATAGAGCCTGTCACAAACTAAATTCTCAATCAAAGCCATATAAATTAAACAGAATCACTAAAAAACACTGTGTGAATGCCGAATGAATAAATATATATGGCATGCTTAAAGTCTTCTCTTTTATGGCTTTGAATTTAGGAAGAATTATGTACAGAAAGGAAAAAAATCTGTTCTTAATAAACTAGAATATTGAATTCTCACCCAAGGTGTCAGTAGATATGTGAGACAGTGATCTGGAAGGTCATGGAACCAAACTGAGGTCCTGTCTCAGCCCTTTCCCAGTCACCAACATCATCCCAGAACATTCCTAGAACAATTTGCTGATCACTCTTTAAAACTGGAAATTAATTAATTCCTTATTTCCAGTACAAAAAAGGAATCTGAATGCTAGAGAAGGCCATTGATATGTTCAAGTTTCTTACAGTCCCAGATTGAAGTTAAGAACATGTGCTGACCCTTTGGCTGTATCTAAATGCCCAGGCCACTTTAACTTCCATAGAACCATTTCTTTGCTACTGACCTCAATCTTTTGTTTCAATTCTCTATTATATTTAAACATAAATTTAAGACACTCAGGTTTCTGGAATGATTAAGTAGGCTTAATGACTATGGCAAAGACTGGATATATGGTCACCAGTCCTGTTCCTCTTCTTGGTAACACAGCTAAATCATATTTCTCAGCTTAAATGAAGAAAGGATGAGGGCATATTATTCACTTTTGATCATGGAATGTGAGTAGAAGTGGCATGTGTCACCTCTAGACTGAGGAAGTTGAGAGTTTTACAATATCTTATTTCTCATTTGTTTATTTTCCATGAGGATTTTAGAAGCTAGGTATGGATGGCAGCAGTTCCATAAGATGAGAGATACTTGGATCCCAAAATGACTTCATGGAAGAGAAACTATGGCCAACAAGCCATACATCAGCAAGGAAGACATTTCTACTATCTTAAGCCACTGAGACTTGTGGTATTGTTTGTTATAGCACCTTCGAGACACTTGTTCTTATTAATAAAGTTACATGAACAGCATTTCTTGGGTTGACTCTGTTTACTGTTTGGATTATGAATGGTTTTATTTCAGTATATATTAAGAATAAATGGCAAGATTGAATGCAAGTATATTCCTATCATGAGTAATAACAACATAATGAACCATGGTGATAAATGTTTTAGAATATAATTATGTATCTCTCAAAATTTTAATATTTTAAACATATTTGCATTTATAAATGCGTATGTAATTTTACATAAATAATGAGTGGGAATCCTGATCATCTTAAAGTCATTAAGAAAACTCATTTCCTGGCTGAAGCAGGAGTGACAGTGATGTTAAGATTTTAGAAAGTTAACAGTACAGTGAAGCCAGACAGGAAATGCTATCCCAGCCTAATAGACCTCCTACAGTGTTGTCAGAGCCCAGGATAAGTTCACTTACTTAATACCAACAACATGATGAATGGGCATGACTGTAGGTCACTCTGTAGTTTTACCCATACACTTCTATCAATACATTGAGTTCTACAATTACCAGCAATCAGCTGTTTTTCTTCTCAAACCTGCATATAATAGTCATACTTGCCATTATATTTATAAAATATAATTAAATGTTATATAATGTGATAAAATATGAATGAAAAAAGAAAGTTATTGTTTTTATAAAAACTAGATAAAGGAACTATACTATAAAAAAATGGTTGCATTGGGTATGGTCAAGGCAAATATAAAAGATTGTGTGTAGGTGTATGTGTTGGGTGTATGTTCCCTGTGCCACAAATCAACAACAGTTTTTATGCCTTAAAACAACAACCATTTATTTACTTAATTATTCTGCAAGTCAAAAATTTGGGTTGGACTAAGTAGAAATTCCCCTGGCTGGGTCAGGTTTGGCTGATCTTGGGTGGGCTTGTTTATGTGTCTACAATCAGCTAGTGGGTTGCCTGTGGACAGTTTAGGTAACTGGGGCTTCTCTCCACATGATCTCTTATCCTTCACAGTCCAGCCCAAGCTTTTACATGAGGTTGCAAGTTTCCTAAAACAGTAAGACAATAAGCCCTCATGCACAACTGCCTTTCAAAACTGTTTGCAAGTTTGCTACTTATTGTACCATTAGCCAAACAAATCATATGGTCCAGGCCTGTTGTCAGTATGAGAGCACTACCCAAAGGCATAAATATTGAAAAAAAAGGAGAATAAATTTGGGTTATAACTGCAATCAGTCGACCATGAAAGGGATAATTACAGGAGTTCTTCACTTAAGTCACTGTACGTGTGTCTTTAATTACCTGTTCCATTTTAAAGAAACCAAAAAAACCCCCCAAAAAACAGAAAAACAAAAACAAAGCCAATATCACAGACAATATAGGAATAGTTCATGCAAAAAAAACCATACGTGTGTGTGAGCCCTCCCTAAAATATACATTTTTTTGATTAAACAACTACTGATCTTTATTGTATAGCGTTTGTCTACCATATTTGTATTCTGCCTCTACTACAGCAAGCCTTCCATAAATGGGGATAAATCCATAGATGACAGAGAGTACCAGGGAGATATATATATTCAAACTATTTTAAAATTATATATGTATATATACTTTAAAATAATATATATAATAAGTATATACAATGTAAGTATCAACAATATATAAATAATTTAAGATTATAATAATCTTATTATCAATATAATAATATATACTAATAATGTAGTAACATATAATATGTTATATGTTATTATCTTAAATTACTTCTATACTAACACACAATTAAAAGGCATAATTCAAACTGGGAAAATACATTCACCAAATGTGAAAGACAGTGGTTTACAGCCCTTACCATATAATGTGGCTTTACTAAAATTATACTTTTTACATTTTCTATATTTAGTTTTTCATATTATAAGAGTAATTTGCGGTGTTGAAACAAATGATACTGTATGTATACAAAGGCGACAGAAATCATTCCTCTACCACCCTCATATTTACAGACATATTAAAATGTTCCTGGTTGCTTTTTATTAAAATATAATTATACCATACATATTAGTCAGCAAATTACTTTGTCTTCTTGTCAATAAATTATAGATATTCATACAAATCACTCTTACAGGTAATACGGATCTTCTATTGTTTTCTAAAATGTTGTACATACACATGCATTTTATATAAATAGTACCAAATATGGGCTGACTTTTTTTTCATTTCATTCTATTTATTGTGATAAAATATGTACATATAAAACATACAATTTACTATCACTATTTTCTAAGTGCACAGTTTAGTGGCATTAAGTGTATGGTTACAGTGTTGTATAACCATAGCCATCATCCATCTGCAAACTATTTTCATATTGTAGAATCAAAAGCCTATACCCATCAAACAATAATTCCCCTTTTCCCCCTCCTGCTAGTCTCTGAAAATCACCATGTTACTTCTTGTCTCTGTGATTTTGATTATTCTAAATACCTCATATAAGTGAAAGCATAAGTATTTGTCTTTTTGTGACTGGCTTATTTCATTTAGCATAATGTTCTCAAGGTTCATTAATGTCGTAACATGTGTCAAAATCTCCTTTCTTTTTAAGGGTGAATAATATTCCACTGCATGTATATACCATGTTTGCTTTTCCATTCATTCATAGTTGGAAACTTGGGTTGCTTCCTCATTTTGGTGTTTGTGAATAATGCTGCTATGAACATGGGTGTACAAATATTTCTTTGAGATGCTGCTTTCAATTCTTTGAGTATATACCCAGAAGTGGAATTGCTGGATCATACAGTAATGTTATTTTTATTTTTTGAGGAACTATCATTGTTTTGGAATTCAACAGGTTTGCCAAAATATACCTTGTTATTTGTGAAGGTGTATGTTTTTCCCTCCATCTTTTTAGTCTGTAACTTACCTGTTTTTGTTTGTTTGTTTGTTTTTACTTTAAAATTTTTTCCTGTTTTTTGTTTAATTATTATTTTCTTCTATCCATCTTTTATTACCTTCTGGGATTTCTAATAATCACACATTAGTTCTCCTGAATCTTGTTTTCAAAATTCATATCTTTTTCTTCATGATTTTCATTCTCTCTGTATTTTTGCTTTGTATTTGAGATATTTCTCCACTTCATAAAATCAGTCTTCAACAGTCACTGTGTTTATGCTTTCAAGACATTCTACAGCATTTTAAAAAATTTTAATCACCTTAGGTTCTTTAACATTTTTCAAATTATTATTTATTTTATCCAACAGCTTTATCTTTATGAGCTATTGTTACTCTTTTTGGTTGTTAAGCTTCCTTTTGGCTTCTAACTAGGGTATTCTATTAATCAGTATAGACTAAATTATGCTACAGCAAAAATGCCTGTGTATTTTCCTTTGATGTCATATGTCTAATACGATTTAGTGAAGGGCTCTGCTTCTTACACTGGTTCAGGAACAAGTATAACAGAGGTGAAACCATAAACAAAGTGAAAAGAAAACTGACAGATTGGGAAAAATATTTGCATACCATATATCAGATAAAGGGTTAATATCCACAATGTATAAAAATATTTATACAACTCAAAAGCAAAGAAACAAACAACCCTCCCAAAAACCCAAATAACCCAATTAAAAAATGGGTAAAGGACCTGAATATACCTTCCAAAGAAGATACACAAAATGCCTACAGGTACATGAAAAGATGTTCAACCTTACTAGTCATTAGGGAAACGCAAATTAAAACTACAATGAGATATCCTCTCATACCTGTTAGAATGGTCATCATCAAAAAAAATAAGAAATAACAAATGCTAGTGTAGATGTGGAGAAAAGGGAACACTTGTGCACTATTGGTGGGACTGCAAATTGGTACAGCCACTATGGAAAAACAGTGTGGAGAATCCTAAAAAATTAAAAATAGGACAATCATGTGATCCAGCATTTCCACTTCTGGGAATATAGTCAAAGGAAACAAAAACATTAATTCAGAAATGTATGTGCACCCTCATGTTCATAGCAGCATTATTTACAATAGCCAAGATGGAAACAACCCAAGTGTCCATTGATGGATGAATGGATAAAGAAGTTGTAGTATATATATACAATGGAATATTATTTGGCCATTAAAAGAAAAGGAAATCCTATAATTTGTAACAACATGGATGGACCTTGAGGGCATTATGCTAAGTGAAATAAGCCAAACAGAGAAAGACAAATACTGTATGATCTCACGTATATATGAAATCTATAAAAACCAAAAAAAAGAAAAACCAAATTCATGAAAAAAGAGATTGTGGTTACCAGAGGTGAAAGGTAGGGGAGAGGAAGAATTGGAGGAAGGTGGTCAAAGGGTACAAACTTCCAGTTATAAAATAAATAAGTACCAGGAATGTAATGCACAACACGATGGTTACAGCTAAACCTACTGTACTATATATAGGAAAAATTATTAACAGAGAAAATCCTAAGAGATTTCTCCTTTCATCACAAGGACAATTTTTCCTTTTTTCTTTTCTTCTTTTCTTTTTACTGAACCTATATGAGAAGATGGAAGTTAGCTGAATCTATTGTGGTCATCATTTCACAATATAGGTAAAGCAAACCATCATGCTGTATGCCTTCAACTCATGCCGTGATGTATGTCAAATTTTTCTCAATGAAACAGGAAAAAATAAAGTTGAAATACTCTAGAAAGAAAAAAAAAAAGAATAACAGAGGCTCCATCCTCTTTAAGTGTCCCTCCTTTAAGACAAGGCTACAAGATTTGCCACAGCAGAGTGAAAGGGCAATAGAGAATTATGCAAAGGTAATTCAAACATTAAGCTTACATTTAATTGGTTAGAAATGGTCACATGGCTCCATGCAACTGCAAGGGGGCAGAGAAATCCAGACCTCCATGTGCCCAGACAGGGAAGAGACTCTGGTATCAAAAAACACTAAAAACATCTGTCTCTGAAACTTTGGGCTACTTGTGGAGAATCAGGCAGATTGCCTGTTCTCTGTGGAGATACCCAGGGGAAGATTATTTTGTTCCTTGGTATCTTTAAACTCTTCTTGCCTTGGAAGTAGAGAGGATCCACTCTTCAGAATTTCCTTAGCATCCTGGGGGTCATAGAGAGATTAGGCATCTATATCTCCAAAGAGCTACCTCTTTCAGACCCCATGGCTGAGATTTTGCGTGCAGGTCCCCAGATTCAGAGAGTAAAGAGAACCACTGCAGTCTTCTGACTCACAGCCTCCAGGGTCTTGGCTGGCTGCCCCTCTGAGAGCTGTTCAGGATAGTAGAAGAAATCAGGCTGGAGTTGGGATTAGAAGACCGGCAAGGTATCCTCCCAGAATCTCCGTGAGACAATTTGTCCAAAATGGATTTTAAAGTCGCTTGCACCAGATAGATAATGGATAAAGGTCATGAAACAATGAAGTACAAATGGGAACTAAGTATCTGAAAAATAATATTTAATCACAATCAAAGTAATATAAATTTTAAAGAAGTAAGATACCACTCTTGTCCGTTAAGTTAATAAGTTTTTTAAATTTATGATATTCCTGGTAGCTATTAAAAACGGTGGGGCATATTTATGTATGTGTTGATGTGAAAAGATGTCCAAGACATTACATGAATCAATCAAAATGTAGAACAGTTTGTATCATAAGGACATATTTATGTACTTTTTAAAAAGCCATCTCCATATATATGCAGGTATATTCTTTTTCTTTTTCTGGAAGGATATTTGAGAAATTGTTAATAGTGATTACCTTTGGGAAGAGGAAACAGTGGTGGCTGATAAAAAAAGGAAGATGTTTTCTTTTTATGAATGCATTTTCTAGTGTGCATACATGTTTTTTGTTACCATGTTATGCATTTTTAGTAAACTAATTTTTAGGGAAAAAAATAGAAAAGATACAAATAAACAATATGGGAACCAAGAGTCTATTTGCAACCATAGTTAGGAAAGACTTTGGAAGAAAATACTAAGTATATTTTTATACCTGTAAACCTGAAAAATCTTTAAACAAACTATATATCATAATGTTTAATATCGGTAAAGGGACAAAAAAAAAGAAATGCTTTCACTGCTGGTGGGAATGCAAGCCTTTCTCTATTTTCTTGAAATTCAATTTAGTGATAGACACTGAAAGTCTTCTCAAGTATCCAATTAAAGGAAATAATCACAAATCCATTCAAGAATTTATGTAGAATAATAAATGTACTGCAAAACTAATTACATACAGTAAAAAATCAGATCTGACCAAAAAGTCTAAACTAGGAAGGTGGTTAAATTACCAGTGATATCTATAAATAAATGAAGAGTATGAAACTATAATTTTTCTTAAAGCTGTTCAGTTCATGGTAAAAACTTCAGTATTTAATGTTAATTGACAAAAAAGATTTGTTTTATAGGCAATATAATCCTAATTTTTGTTTAAAATATGTAATGTTTGGAAGAAAATATATCCAATATTAGTAGTAATTGTCTCTGTTTACCTGCTTACTCAAGTCTATGTGTCTTTTTTTAGTATATTCTTTTATACTAATTTTTCATATTCTCCAATGATGATTTTTTTTTATAATGAGAAAAATACAACACTTAAAAAAAACTGAGATGTTTCTATGTACATCAAGTACACACATCAATTAAGGTCTACATTTAACTGTTATTTTCCATACAGTAAAGGACATTTTTGGCAATGTTATCAGTTACTGTTCAGCATTTTTCCCATCATTAATTCAATCATGGTTATAATTGTTTGTATCTGTAGTAATTCAATAGAAATAGTCATAGGACACAATGCAAGGATGTATTCCACAAGGATACTGGCAGAAATGCTGTTAGGGTGTTGAATTACATGATTTTTTTTCTCTATTTTAAAAATCTTATTATATGTTGCCATAATATTTATAATGAGTCAAATTTTATTAGAATAGGAAAATGATAATATTTAAAAAGGTAATCACATTTAGCCTAAAGATAATCTTTATTATAAATATGCTACCCAAACAAAATCCAGAATTAGCAACTGGAAGTCTAGAATCATCAGATTAATTAGTATCATATATTATCCTGGCTTTATTGACAAATGCCTAATTAGTTAATTAATTCTAAGCACCATCTCTGTGGCAGCCCCAGTACTAGGGACTGGATTTATAAAAATGCATTAAGACAAAGTCCATGTCTTCAGAGGTCTCATAGTCCAGTGAAAAAGGAGGGCAGACAAATGGACAAATAATTACAAGCTAGTATGGTCAAATGCAAATACATCCTAAATAGAGAGGCAACAAAGAAGAAGGTGGGTAAAACTTGGGGGAGGCAAAGAGCAATTAGGGGGATGGGGGCAGACGTTAGGGTGGGGCTGGAGTGCTTTTGGTTAAAGTTGCAACCGGGGTGGTATTTGTTGGACGTCTTTGGTCCCATAATGGACTATGTAATAAAAATTTTGGAAAAGAGTAAGACTTTTCTCATCTTTCTTAATTTCACTAACACAGCGAATCGTGTTTTGAGAGAGACAGAAACATGAGTCACCTGGAATAAGATCCACCAAGTTGACATCCCCCAAACAGCAGCCACTTTACATTCTCATTATCGAAAAAAGAAAAAAAAATGGAAAAAAAAAACCCCCAAACGCCCCAAACACTCCAAATTCTAAGATAAAAAACATTTAAGCAGCGCCAACCTCAGAAGACATTAGGAGGAAGCAGTGCCTCTCTTTACCTAAACAGGAGGCAGCTCTCGAGACCCATGACTCACTTCAGAGGGTGAAAGGTTTTTGGCTAATGTGCTCTCATTAGGATCTGGGAGTCAGAGATGTTGGGACCCTTTGGCTTCCCTACCCTCCGACCACTGCCCCCAACAGTGACAAGCTATCCTCTTGAACTTATTGCATTGAAATATGTTCTTTCTTATCATTTGTAGAAAATTTTATAACAGCCAAAGAGAAAATGTCTTCGACTCCACAATCATCAATAGCTGCTTATATGGAAAATGGTATTTTATAAAAGGTGACTCATGTTTATGTAAGGATATCTAAGCTTTCATACTGTCCAATGTGGCAGCTCATGATAAATCCGTTGAACAAATGGGTTTTTGCATTTCTACACATGTAACACATAGAGTTGCAACTGAACTAGTAATTTACGTGTTCGGATGTTTCATCTTTCCAAGGAATTGACTTCCTGAACTGGGACTCTCCTGATATCTGCTGAGCCAAATTCTCCCAGTGCCAAAGTTACTCCCTCCCTCCCTCCCTCTTAGGGTGAGATCCATTTGGAAGTTGCATTAACATTTCTTCAGGCTTCCAGGCAGTGACTGTTTCAAGAAGGGCTCAAAGCTACATTAGAAAAGTTAATACATCTGGAAATAGGGATATTTTTTGACTTGAAAAGAAAACACATATTAAGTTTTTCAAATGATGAACTGGAAATGCTCTTTAAAAAAAAGAGATAGAATTTGCTACATTTTCCTAGTATGGATGAGATATTTGTATGATTACCAAACTAGGCAAGATAACTGAAGAAGCAGCTAAAAAAGAGGGGGGTGGGAGTAATTAAAACTCTTTCTATTCTAATTTCATTGCATTGGAATTTAAATACCATTTTTAAAAACAAGCAAAATCTTCCATAGTTCCAAGTCACTCACTATGTTCCTAAATGACCCATATTAACCTTGAAATCAAGGAAAAGCAATGTGGAATAATGGAAATGTGCTTAATATTTTTTAGGAATTTCTGGGTCAAATTCCATTTTTACCACTTACAAATGATATGCTTTTGGGGAAATTTCTTAGCCTGTCTGGGATATCAGCTTCTAAGCCAGTAAAATAGAAATTGCGTTTAGTGTGATAATAGGTGTAAAAGACTTTTCTTAAAAAACATCTTTATTGGAGTATAATTGCTTTACAATGGTGTGTTAGTTTCTGCTTTATAACAAAGTGAATCAGCTATACATATACATATATCCCTATATCTCTTCCCTCTTGCGTCTCCCTCCCTCCCACCCCTTTAGGTGGTCACAAAGCACCGAGCTGATCTCCCTGTGCTATGTGGCTGCTTCCCACTAGCTACCTATTTTACATTTGGTAGTGTATATATGTCAGTGCTACTCTCTCACTTCGTCCCAGCTTACACTTCCCCTCCCCATGTCCTCAAGTCCATTCTCTAGGTATCCGTCTTTTTTCCTGTCCTGCCCCTAGGTTCTTCAGAACCTTTTTTTTTTTTTTAGATTCCATATATATGTGTTAGCATATGGTATTTGTTTTTCTCTTTCTGACTTACTTCACTCTGTATGACAGACTCTAGGTCCATCCACCTCACTACAAATAACTTACTTTTGTTTCTTCCTATGGCCAAGTGATATTCCATTGTATATATGTGACACATCTTCTTTATCCATTCATCTGTCGATGGACACAGGTTGCTTCCATGTCCTAGCTATTGTAAATAGTGCTGCAATGAACATTGTGGTACATGACTCTTTTTGATTTATGGTTTTCTCAGGGTATATGCCCAGTAGTGGGGTTGCTGGGTCGTATGGTAGTTCTATTTTTAGTTTTATAAAAAACCTCCATAGTGGCTGTACCAATTTACATTCCCACCAACAGTGCAAGAGGGTTCCCTTTTCTCCACACCCTCTCCAGCATTTATTGTTTGTAGATTTTTTGATGATGGCCATTCTGACCGGTGTGAGGTGATACCTCATTGTAGTTTTGATTTGCATTTCTCTAATGATTAGTGATGTTGAGCATCCTTTCATGTGTTTGTTGGCAATCTGTATATCTTCTTTGGAGAAATGTCTCTTTAGGTCTTCTGCCCATTTTTGGATTAGGTTGTTTGTTTTTTTGATATTGAGCTGCATGAGCTGTTTGTAAATTTTGGAGATTAATCCTCTGTCAGTTGCTTCATTTGCAAATATTTTCTCCCATTCTGAGGGTTGTCTTTTCATCTTGTTTATGGTTTCCTTTGCTGTGCAAAAGCTTTTAAGTTTCATTAAGTTCCATTTGTTTATTTTTGTTTTTATTTCCATTTCTCTAGGAAGTGGGTCAAAAAGGATCTTGCTGTGATTTATGTCATAGTGTGTTCTGCCTATGTTTTTCTCTAAGAGTTTTATAGTGTCTGGCCTTATATTTAGATCATTAACCCATTTTGACTTTATTTTTGTGTATGGTGTTAAGGAGTGTTCTAATTTCCTTCTTTTACATGTAGCTGTCCAGTTTTCCCAGCACCATTTATTGAAGAGTCTGTCTTTTCTCTATTGTATATTCTTGCCTCCTTTATCAAAAATAAGGTGACCGTATGTGTGTGGGTTTATCTCTGGGCTTTCTATCCTGTTCCATTGATCTATGTTTCTGTTTTTGTGCCAGTACCATACTGTCTTGATTACTGTAGCTTTGTAGCATAGTCTGAAATCCAGGAGCCTGATTCCTCCAGCTCCGTTTTTCTTTCTCAAGATTGCCTTGGCTATTCAGGGTCTTTTGTGTTTCCATACAAATTGTGGATTTTTTGTTCTAGTTCTGTGAAAAATGCCATTAGTAGTTTGATAGGGATTGCATTGAATCTGTAGATTGCTTTGGGTAGTAGAGTCATTTTCACAATGTTGATTCTTCCAATCCAAGAACATGGTATATCTCTCCATCTGTTGGTATCATCTTTAATTTCTTTCATCAGTGTCTTATAGTTTTCTACATACAGGTCTTTTGTCCCCTAAGGTAGGTTTATTCCTAGGTATTTTATTCCTTTTGCTGCAATGGTAAATGGGAGTGTTTCCTTAATTTCTCTTTCAGATTTTTCATCATTAGCGTATAGTAATGCAAGAGATTTCTGTGCATTAATTTTGTATCCTTCTACTTTACCAAGTTCATTGATAAGCTCTAGTAGTTTTCTGGTAGCATCTTTAGGATTCTCTATGTATAGTATCATGTCATCTGCAGTGACAGCTTTACTTCTTCTTTTCCGATTTGGATTCCTCTTATTTCTTTTTCTTCTCTGATTGCTGTGGCTAAAACTTCCAAAACTATGTTGAAAAATAGTCGTGAGAGTGGACAGCCTTGTCTTCTTCCTGATCTTAGAGGAAATGGTTTCAGTTTTTCATCATTGAGAATGATGTTGGCTGTGGGTTTGTCATATATGGCCTTTATTATGTTGAGGTAAGTTCCCTCTATGCCTACTTTCTGAAGGGTTTTTATCACAAATGGGTGTGGAATTTTGTCAAAAGCTTTTTCTGCATCTGTTGAGATGATCATATGGTTTTTCTCCTTCAATTTGTTAATATGGTGTATCACATTGATTGATTTGCATATATTGAAGAATCCTTGGGGGATAAACCCCACTTGATCATGGTGTATGATCCTTTTAATGTGCTGTTGGAGTCTGTTTGCTAGTATTTTGTTGAGGATTTTTGCATCTATGTTCATCAGTGATATTGGCCCGTAGTTTTCTTTCTTTGTGACATCTTTGTCTGGTTTTGGTATCAGGGTGATGGTGGCCTCGTAGAATGAGTTTGGGAGTGTTCCTCCTTCTGCTATATTTTGGAAGAGCTTTAGAAGGATAGGTGTTAACTCTTCTCTAAATGTTTGATAGAATTCGCCTGTGAAGCCGTCTGGTCCTGGGCTTGTTTGTTGGAAGATTTTTAATTACAGTCTCAATTTCAGTGCTTCCGACTGGTCTGTTTATATTTTCTATTTCTTCCTGGTTCAGTATCAGAAGGTTGTGCTTTTCTAAGAATGTGTCCATTTCTTCCAGGTTGTCCATTTTATTGGCATATAGTTGCTTGTAGTAATTTCTCATGACCCTTTTTATCTCTGCAGTGTCAGTTGTTACTTCTCCTTTTTCATTTCTAATTCTATTGATTTGAGTCTTCTCCTTTTTTTTCTTGATGAGTCTGGCTAATGGTTTATCAAATGTGTTTATCTTGTCAAAGAACCAGCTTTTAGTTTTATTGATCTTTGCTATTGTTTCCTTCATTTATTTTTCATTTATTTCTGATCTGATCTTCATGATTTCTTTCCTTCTGCTAACTTTGGGGTTTTTTTGTTCTTCTTTCTCTAATTGCTTTAGGTGTAAGGTTCAGTTGTTTATTTGAGATGTTTCTTGTTACTTGAGATAGGATTGTATTGCTCTAAACTTCCCTCTCAGAACTGCTTTTACTGCATCCCATAGGTTTTGGGTCATCATGTTTTCATTGTCATTTGTTTCTAGGTATATTTTGATTTCCTCTTTGATTTCTTCAGTGATCTCTTGGTTATTTGTTAGTGTATTGTTTAGCCTCCATGTGTTTGTATTTTTTACAGATTTTTTCCTGTAATTGATATCTAGTCCCATAGCATTGTGGTTGGAAAAGATACTTGATAAGATTTCAATTTTCTTAAATTTATCAAGGCTTGATTTGTGACCAAGATATGATCTATCCTGGAGAATGTTCCGTGAGCACTTGAGAAGAAAGTGTATTCTGTTGTTTTTGGATGGAATGTCCTATAAATATCAATTAAGTCCCTCTTGTTTAATGTATCATTTAAAGCTTGTGTTTCCTTATTTATTTTCATTTTGGATGATCTGTTCATTGGTGAAAGTGGGGTGTTAAAGTCCCTTACTTTTATTGTGTTACTCTCGATTTCCCATTTTATGGCTGTTAGCATTTGTCTTATGTATTGAGGTGCTCCTCTGTGTGGGCATAAACATTTTCAACTGTTATATCTTCTTCTTGGATGGATCCCTTGATCATTATGTAGTGTCCTTCTTTGTCTCTTGTAATAGTCTTTATTTTAAAGTCTATTTTGTCTGATATGAGAATTGTTACTCCAGCTTTCTTTTGATTTCCTTTTGCATGGAATATCATTTTCCATCCCCTCACTTTCAGTCTGTATGTGTCCCTAGGTCTGAAGTGGGTCTCTTGTAGACAGCATATATACAGGTCTTGTTTTTGTATCCATTCAGCCAGTCTATGTCTTTTGGTGGGAGCATTTAATCCATTTACATTTAAGGTAGTTATCCATATGTATGTTCCCATTACCATTTTCTTAACTGTTTTGGGTTTGTTATTGTAGGTCTTTTCCTTCTCTTGTGTTTCCTGCCTAGAGAAGTTCCTTTAGCATTTGTTGTAAAGCTGGTTTGCTGGTGCTGTATTCTCTTAGTTTTTGCTTGTCTGTAAAGGTTTTAATTTCTCTGTTGAATCTGAATGAGATCCTTGCTGGGTAGAGTAATCTTGGTTGTAGGTTTTTCCCTTTCATCACTTTAGATATGTCCTGCCACTCCCTTCTGGCCTGCAGAGTTTCTGCTGAAAGATCAGCTGTTAATTTTATGGGGATTCCCTTGTATATTAGTTGTTATTTTTCCCTTGCTGCTTTTAATTTTTTTTTGTATTTAATTTTTGATAGTTTGATTAATATGTGTCTTGGCATGTTTCTCCTTAGATTTATCCTGTATGGGACTCTCTGTGCTTCCTGGACTTGATTGACTACTTCCTTTCCCATATTAAGGAAGTTTTCAACTATAATCTCTTCAAATATTTTCTCAGTCCCTTTCTTTTGCTCTTCTTCTTCTGGGACCCCTATAATTCGAATGTTGGTGTGTTTAATATTGTCCCAGAGATCTCTGAGACTGTCTTCAATTCTTTTCATTTTTTTTTTCTTTATTCTGCTCTGTGGTATTTATTTCCACTATTTTATCTTCCAGGTCACTTATCCATTCTTCTGCCTCAGTTATTCTGCTATTGATTCCTTCTAGAGAATTTTTAGTTTCATTTATTGTGTTGTTCATCACTGTTTATTTGCTCTTTAGTTCTTCTAGGTCCTTGTTAAACTTTTCTTGTATTTTCTCCATTCTATTTCCAAAATTTTGGAACATCTTTACTCTCATTACTCTGAATTCTTTTTCAGGTAGACTGCCTATTTCCTCTTCATTTATTTGGTCTGGTGGGTTTTTACCTTGCTCCTTCATCTGCTGTGTGTTTCTCTGTCTCCTCATTTTGCTTAACTTACTGTGTTTGGGGTCTGTTTTTCTCAGGCTGCAGGTTTGTAGTCCCCATTGTTTTTGGTGTCTGCCCCTCGTGGCTAAATTTGGTTCAATGGGTTGTGTAGGCTTCCTGGTGGAAGGGACTGGTGCCTGTGTTCTGGTGGATGAGGCTGCATCTTGTCTTTCTGGTGGACAGGACCGCGTCTGGTGGTGAATTTCGGGGTGTCTGTGAGCTTACTATGATTTTGGGCAGCCTATCTGCTAATGGGTGGGGTTGTGTTCCTGTCTTGCTAGTTGTTTGCCATAGGGTGTCCAGCACTGTAGCTTGCTGGTCGTTGAGTGGAACTGGGTCTTAGCATTGAGATGGAGATCTCTGGGGTAGCTTTCACCATTTGATATTATGTGGAGCTGCGAGGTTTCTGGTGGACCAGTGTCCTGAACTCGGCTCTCCCACCTCAGAGACACAGGCCTGACACCCGGCCTGAGCACCAAACCCTGTCAGCCACATGGCTGAGAAGAAAAGTGAGAAAAAAAGAAAGAAAGAAAAAAATAAAATAAAATAAAGCTATTAAAATAAAAAAAATTACAAATAAATTTTTAAAAAGTGAAAAGTAATTAAAAGTAGAAAGAAAGAAGAGAGCAATCAAACCAAAAAACAAATCCACCAATGATAACAAGTGCTAAAAAGTATACTAAAAAAACCCCAAAAAACAGACAGACACAACCCGAGGACAAATGGTAAAAGCAAAGCTATACAGACAAAATCACACAAAGAAGCATACACATACACACTCACAAAAAGAGAAAAAGGAAAAAGATATATATATCTGTATATAAAAGAAAAAAGGAAGAGAGCAACCAAATCAATAAACAAATCTACCACTGATAATAAATTCTAAATATGAAACTAAGATAAACATAAAACCAGAAACAAATTAGATGCAGAAAGCAAACCCCAAGTCTACAGTTGCTCCCAAAGTCCACCGCCTCAATTTTGGGATGATTCGTTGTCTATTCAGGTATTCCACAGATGCAGGTACATCAAGTTGATTGTGGGGATTTAATCCGCTGCTCCTGAGGCTGCTGGGAGAGATTTCCCTTTCTGTTCGCACAGCTCCCGGGGTTCAGCTTTGGATTTGGACCCGCCTCTGCATGTAGGTCACCTGAGGGTGTCTGTTCCCCGCCCAGACAGGACGGGGTTAAAGGAGCAGCTGCTTTGGGGGCTCTGGCTCACTCAGGCCGGGGGGGAGGGAGTGGTACGGAGAAGGCGGGGCGAGCCTGCGGTGGCAGAGGCCGGCGTGACATTGCACTAGCCCGAGGCGCGCCGTGCGTTCTCCCGGGGAAGTTGTCCCTGGATCACGGGACCCTGGCCGTGGCGGGCTGCACCGGCTCCCGGGAGGGGCAGTGTGGACAGTGACCTGTGCTCGCACACAGGCTTCTCGGTGGCGGCAGCAGCAGCCTTAGCGTCTCATGTCCGTCTCTGGGGTCCGTGCTGATAGCCGCAGCTCGCACCCGTCTCTGGAGCTTGTGTAAGCAGTGCTCTGAATCCCCTCTCCTCGCGCACCAGGAAACAAAGAGACAAGAAAGTCTCTTGCCTCTTCGGCAGCTCCAGACTTTTTCCTGGACTCCCTCCCGGCTAGCTGTGGCGCACTAGCCCCCTTCATTCTGTGTTCACGCCGCCAACCCCAGTCCTCTCCCTGCGATCCGACCGAAGCCCGAGCCTCAGCTCCCAGCCCCGCCCGCGCCGGTGGGGGAGCAGACAAGCCTCTCGGGCGGGTGAGTGCTGCTCGGCGCCGAGCCTCTGTGCGGGAATCTCTCCGCTTTGCCCTCCGCACCCCTGTGGCTGCGCTCTCCTCCGTGGCTCCGAAGCTTCCCCCCTCCGCCACCCGCAGTCTCCGCCCGCGAAGGGGCTCCTAGTGTGTGGAAACCTTTCCTCCTTCACGGCTCCCTCCCAGAGGTGTAAATACTGTTCCTATTCTTTTGTCTCTGTTATTTCTTTTTTCTTTTGCCCTACCCAGGTACGTCGGGAGTTTCTTGCCTTTTGGGAAGTTTGAGTTCTTCTGCCAGCATTCAGTAGATGTTCTGTAGGAGTTTTTCCACATGTAGATGTATTTCTGATGCATTTGTGGGGAGGAAGGTGATCTCCACGTCTTACTCTTCCACCATCTTGAAGGTCTCTAAAAGACATTATTGTAAAGTAAATATTCAATAAACAGAAGCTATTTTGATATATTAACCCTGTGAATGGGGTACAATGGCATATTTTAAACTAATTATAAAAATCTCAAGTATCAGAAACCCATTAGGGAATGAGTTGTGTTGACTAGCTGAGGGTTTACCCTTTTAGCATTCAAACTTTAAAAAATAATTATTATTTAAAATTTAAACCCTTCCAAAAATGCTTTACACACTTTTGTTTTTTCTCAAGCAGAAGATAGTATGATCTAAGTTTCTTTAAAACAGAATTATTAGATTCTGTTACTTTGTAAGCCTTTTTGAGGTTTGCAAGGCCATGCTCTTGTACTAAATAACACATTGAAATTTAGGCTGTGTTTACTTTATATTGCTTAAAAATGTTCTTATTAGTGGTAATGTGGCCTGAAAGAGTCCTTTTTTAAATTTCTAAAGCAGAAAATCTTGCATTGAAAGAATAAAGTAGACACAGGAAAAAACCTGGATGTTAAATAGTGAATTTTGGAATTTTTCTAATTAAAAATATTTTTGAGGGAAACATATAATGACAGAAAATTGGAATTTAAACTTTCTAAAGTTTAAATTACACTCCAATCTTGCAATTTGAAAAGATGACCATCAAATGGTAATTGCCCTAATTGATTTACCATAATACTCCTCCAAAAGTGGCTCAATACTTTACATTGATATGCATATTTAGAAATAATACGCTAAGTCCTTTTCCTATCTAGCCCTATGAAGTTTTTATCTGAAAAATAATTTTTCTATATTTTCTAGGTAATCGTTCCTTGAGACTACACAGGATGATATATTTATACGTTAAAGAGAGAATAAAACAATTTCTCAAATTTTTTGTTTTGCTTTTCTAAATATAAAATCCCTATAGCTTTCTTATGATGAGACTCTGACCCAATAAAATTGTTTCCAGAAAGAGGAATTTTTCCTATATTTTCCAATGATTTAATCACAGTACATTGGTATACGTCTGCTGGAGCCAGGGAAACCTATATGGATTATTTTCGTGACATAGAAATGAAAACTAGGAGGTACTTAGAGCATTTTACAATGATTTACTTACTCTGTGTGATAAAATTTTCCAACTTCAAGCTTAGCTAAAAGTAATTTAATTTCAACATTTTACTGAAATGCAAAGCCAGATTTTCTCAATGGCCAAAAGACATGGCCAGCTGGAGTTATAGAACCCAGAGAGGACAGCCTAATACCCTTAGGCCACTGAGTTTTTGATTTAGAAAGTTTCCTGGCCTGTAAAACTAACTTCCTCCCTTCTAACAAGGAAGAAGTTCAAGCTAAGTTAGTGTTGAAACATAAACTAGGGGAAGAATATTCTAATTATCCAGAAAAACAGAGCTCAATTCACTCTTTCTCTTTAAGAACATGAAATATCAGAGGACCTAGGGAGTCATAGAAACTTCTAGCAATGTCTTCAATTAACTTGCTTTGTGGCTTTGCTTTGAGCCTAGCCTTTGCTACTGGCCTAGGATTTGGTCCTAAGCCCTCTGTAAACACCATCTGTGTAAGGCCAATAGTGAGAGCCTTTATCAGTCAGGGGTCAGTCATGAGAAAGAAGTCACACAGTTATATGAACAGGGAACATTTAATATAAGGATTAGTAGCTAAAACAGGGGATTGAAGTCATGAAGGATTGGCTAACAGCAGATAAAGAGAACTTTAAAGGATACAGGAACTGTAGATACAAGAAGCAACCATTATCCTCAGGACAGAAATGGGGGGAGAAAGAACCTCCCACCCACATTCACCAGGGCTGAGAGCCAGTCCTTGTTGGAGGGCGTGGTCACGGCTCTCAGGGTGGCAGAGAAGTTTCTGTGGCACATGCCAATCTGCTCTCTAGAGTGCCAGGGAATGTGACTTGCTGGAGGCAATGGGCTACAAAATCACTTGAAGGGATTGCTTGGGAAGGCGATTGGCAGCGGACAGCTGCTGGCCACTGGCTCAGGAGTCAGGTACTGGAGAAGCTGTGTGTGCTTTGGGCCCCTAGTACTGGAGGATCCAGCACGGAGGAAATGTGTGGACTGCAGGAGCTTGGCATGATGCCGGAGTCTGCGGGCGGAGAAGGGAAACTCCTTCATCCTGCAATCTGACAAGCCTAACATCACTGTAGCTAGCAAGAGAAACTTTGTTTCTCCATATTTTCACAAGGAGACAATGGAAGGTAAATCTGGAGCTGATAGGCAATAAATTGACCAGAACTCAGAGAGGAAGCGCCTTCTGATGCTGAGAGCCAGGCTGCCATGGGTAGGGAGATGCTGGCTTGAAGGAGGCAGTGTGTGTACAGCTTGGAGGGAGCTTCAGTAGTTGATACTTAGAGGCTCTCTTCTTCTCCCTGCGCCACTGAGTTATTATTATGATTTCCCTCTGCTGCTTCTATGTTCTTTTCATGTAAATGACAAGACCTTTATCAGGAGTAACATGTTCAATGACTGCTGCTGAAAAAATCTCATTCTGACTGGATTTATTCTAACAAAGGGAGAAGACAATATACATCTAACATCCTCCTATGACGTATCAGGCACTGTTGTAGGTACTTTTCATGTCTCATTTTATTCTAACTTTAAAGAATATAGGTATTTTATCCTGATTTAATAGAAGCTAACTAGCTTGGTCTAGATTACTCAGCTACTGACCGTATGTTTAATATTGTATATGAATTAATCTTCCATTTGTACACTGCGTAACTTTTGGAAAGTTACATAATCTTTGGATGCCTCAGTTTCCTCTTTAGTACAGAATTGACCTCATAAAATTGTTGTGAGGATTAAATTAGATAACACATGGTACAAAATACTTAAAATCATGCTTGGCATATTACACTCACTCAATAAACACAAGCAAGTAGTAGTAGTGGTGGTGGTGGAACAGGACAGAATAATACTATGACCTGGATCTGTAGGCTCTGAAGTGTATGACTCTTTCCTTATGCATCACTGCTAACATTTGCCCATTTTCCAAGAATCAGTTTGTATAGTAACCTTGTTATCTCTTGAGTTTTCAGTAGTGGTAAATGTTTATCAACCAGCATTCTGAAAAGCAAGCCTTGATTTGTAGTGTTCGCCAGTTTTCATGGTGTGAGTACTCCCATGGTACTCCCACCACGGTCAGTTTCAAGTTGCCAATGTGACATTACTGAGTGCCCAGTTGTAAAACTACATGCACTATCCGTTCTCATGAGCTGGTGAGAATCAACTCCAGAACACCATGCAGCAGCACTCATTCCCTGGAGAATAGAGTACAGAATTAATCCCAGTGATTACTGTTGTTATAGTTATTATATAGAATAAATATTAAAATGAATCAGTGATAAGTGATGGAATATAGATTTTTTGCGCTTGTTGGCAAAAAGGAAAGACATTGTCTTTTAAACCTGAATTCCTATTTTGGTTTGTTGCTGTTGTCTTATGTTGATTTGTCCGTTTGTTTTTTCATTATAAGTACTAACATTATGAAAGAAAACAGTGAAAGAGAGAATTCAAACTTTGTTTCTGACTCCTCAGAACCCACGGAATGTGGTTTTCTCATGTATATTTTCCATGTACATTTCTCCTGGAAATATGCCAAGAATAACCTAAAAAGAAAAATGCAAATAAATGAAGACTCTGAAGTCTTAAAATAGCAAGGAAACAATCCTCTGCCAGCCTACACTTTGCTGCCCTTCCGATTAGCCCATAGAGTTTCTTCTTTTGTTTGTTCTTCCTTCTGGAATTAAAAATTTGCTGAAGATAAACACACAAGCTTCATGCATGAGCCCATTACATCCTTTCTACTAGTAACAGGCCCTGGTCAGACACTGTAACTCTTCCGAAATTTACCTTTTCATGGGTTTAACATAGAAAATTGTCTGTTGGAATCAATTTATTATTTCCCTTATAAAATATGGTTTTCATAATGTTCATAATTTTTAATGTTCAATCACATAAAACACTGTCATCTTTTTTCCACTTTTATGTTGGAAAAGATCTGCATTGGTAGATTTTTTATTTTTTGTTAGCCAAAGATAACTCTAGAGAAAAAGCTATTTAACCTTTGTTTTACAACTGTTCAATGAAAGTCACTCGACACCTGCAGGTTTCTGATCTCCCTCGTATTTAAGAAGAAGAAGCAAACTTACAAAGGTAGCATATTAAAGAGATCCATTCTCTTTGCCACCAACATCAGATCATTTCTGCAGGCTGTCAGTGAGTTCCCCAGAGGGGGGGGTCTCAATGGCAAGTGAACGTCTGGCTAGCTTTGGGGTAAGCGAGACTGACGATCTTCCAGGAGTCTGGGCTTGGGCAGGGCCCATGTGTTCAGAAGGCAGGACAAGGAACACTGCAGGAGGGCCTGCTGAGGGCCAGGCACTGTGTAAAGCACTGTTCCATGTGTTGCCTCATTTATTCCTCATGCTATTAATAACATGAGAATGACAATATTATGGCTATCTTATAAATGAAGAGACTGAGATACAAAAAAAAATTCATCCAGGGTCACAAAACTTGAAAGTACTGAACATGGATTTCAATGCAGTCTTGTTAGAACCCCAGGCCTATTCTCTCTGTACCATACCATTCTTCCTCTTAGGCTAAAGAATCTCAAATTTTACTTTTATTTAATTCCAAAGAAAAGGGTTGAAATTTTTCCTTTTGGCTGAGTAATTACACATTGCCATATAGATGGAAGTATACTCAAATACAGAAAGATTCTTTCTTAAGAGGTTCTTTAGGAAAAAAAGAAAATCATCTAAGTTAAAAAAAAAACGTCAAAATTCTGATCAGTAAATTATTCACCTTAAAATAATTCTTTACTTCATAGAATATTCACTGTAGGTTTTCTTTAAATAACCAAATCTTATAGTGCATTAAAAATACTATTGCCAACACAACTTTGATTAGAACAGTTTTTCACGAATAATTTTAACAGTTCAGAACACCATTATATGTATATACCGACGTGCATGAAATCATTTTATTAATTTGAAGAGTACAGACTAATAGGTAATTTATAAATGTCATTTACAATCAATTGCAATAACATAATAAATTTGACATGGATCTTGATTTACCTATCGATACAATGGTGGGGTTTGATCAAATCAGTGGTTTTCACACTTGTGGGAGCTGTGGAACACTTTGTACACCCAATATGTGGAGCAGCAATCAGCAAAGCTACAATGGCTGGAAGAAGAAAAAGGAGACCCTGAGGGCTAGCCTTGGTGACCACTGACATTCTAGGATTCTATGCTTTGAGAAAGATGAAGCTGGAGCATGTAATCTCTATTCAAAATCCATGAAAGCTGTCAGTACCATATTGTAACGAGAGTTGATCGTCAAATAACGTTTGCTTCCAGTCTGTTGGCCTTGAAGCATCCATACCCAGGAGCTAGAATATTCCTATTGGGCTGGGCCTTTGCTGGAGCTCAGAGGACTTAGATGACAAGTATTTTACGATGTCTACATCCTCACATTTAATCCCCACAAAATACCATGGCATATATATTATTACCCTCGTTTTACAGATAAGAAAATGAAAGCTCAGAGAGTTTAGAAAGGTTTTTCAGTCACCCAGTTAACAAGTACTGGGCTTGGATTTGAAGCCAAATCTCTCCAACACCAGAGCCCTTTGAGTGTACCATACTGCCTCTCCCCAAGTATGAACAAGCCATTAGTTTTATAATCTCAACATACGTTTCCACTGCCCTATTTTCCTTATGATGTCAACAATAAATCCTGTTTATCTTCATGTTCCTGCTCAAGCTAACGTCTTGCAAAGTACCCTTGTGTTCCTGTTATCGCTCTTCTAAAAATCCCGTCTTTTCTTTAAGTCCCGCGTCCTCCCCGGAACCTGCCTTCTGCTACTTTAAACCTCAAGAATCTCTTATCTCTGGATTGGTTTGGTCCTATTAGTACCAACACTTTAATTTTTCATTCAAATTATTTTTGATTAGTCATTATTACAACTTTTCATTTTGTATTTTTCACATGACTTCTATATTAACATGAAATACATTTTTTATGTATTTGGCATCCTCTACATTGAGGCATATAACACTGAGGGCCAAGAGGGAGTATATTTACTCAGGTGCTCGATAAACAGTTGTTGAACTAATACTATCTAATTATTGGTAAATCTATCTATCTAATATTGGTAAATATTCTTGATTGTGAAAACATCAAAACCCCGGACTCAGTGCAGACGCCATCAACTTAGTCATTGGCTCAAACAGCAGTGACTGAATGCCCTGATGTGCCTGTCGTTAAGCGTAAGGTGCTTCAACGTATAAACCATCAGTAAATTGGAGACCTCCAGGCAGTTAGACTGTGCAAGATATAATGCAGCCCTGAAGTAAGGCAGCAACCAAGGGTGTGGAGAAGAGGACTTGGGCACAAGGAATTTCCTAGGCCTGATGAGTGATCAGATATTCAAAGTACAGAGCAGTAAAACAGTGTAGGATGACCTCAAAGTTTTAGTTCTGGGGCTCTAGACTATGCTCATCTAATGACAGGGCAATTTACTGGGAGGTGCAGGTGAAAGATCAGAGTTAATGGGTCGACCATTAGTTGCATTTAGGAAATATTGAAGAGAGGACCAAGGAGATATCCAGATAGAGCTCCATATCCAGGAGGCAGGTGGCTAAACAGAACCGAAGCTCTTTGGAGAGGCAAGTCTGGAGATAAAGATCTGAAGCTATCATTATATAGGTAGTAGTTAAAACTCTGCATGTAAATGGGGTTATGCAGAAAGAGTATGCAGGAAACAAAAGAAGTGAGTCTATTAAGGGATCCAAGAGAACAACAATATTTAAGGAACAGGTACCAATTATACCTCGATAAAACTGGAGCGAAAAGGGACAGGTGAAGAAAGAATTGTCAGAGAAAGAGATGGAGAATGAATTTAAGGAAGAAATAACAGCAGAGACAAAAGAAGGAAAGATTCCTAGTCACTTATCTTTCCTATTCCACATGACAGATGCTTAAAATTGCTGTCATTCTTCTTGACAGGGACACTACATTTGTACAACTCTAGGGGATACCATTTATGTAACATACAATGTCAATGGACTTTTCGGGAGCTGTGCAGCCCTGCAATGGTGTGCTCCCCAAGTCCCTTTTCCAGCTGACCTCAGGCTCAGCACATGAACATTTTTTTAATCCACAAAAAATATGAAAAATTAGCTCCTTGCTCCTACCTTCTTTTACTGTCTCCTCAAAATCCTCACCCACCTTGACCCTAGGGTTCCTTTGGATTATTTGCATGTCATGGAAGCTATCTTCTCTATTGATGCCATCCCAATGATGTAGTCTAGGCTCACAGTCAGTCTGAACATAAATTTTATATTTATAGAAACAGATGAAAAAATGCAATGTCAATATATCCCTAACAGTCATTTCTACAAAGGTGTCTTTTGAATTCATTTAGGATTTGCCATGACTGGAGGATATTTCATCTACTGTAAAATAAAATGTTCAAAAGTATCATCAAATAGAGAACCTCGTATGTGCTCTCTATGAAAAGATGTTCCTTTAAAGATGCAGCTCTTAATGCACAGTGTAAAATGCTTGTAGCTTTTATTATGTCTTAGATGAAAAACATGTTTTACCGCATACCAGAGTAACAGACGTCAACTCACTTTTCAAATTGGGAACAGCTTTTCGTTTTGTTCTATTCAACAATTTCTGGGTCCTAATTCAACCCTTCCCTCCCTCCATCCTACCTCCCACTACTGTGCATTTGTCTTTGCTCTAGCTAAACAATGTCACTAGCTGCTTTTTCAATGACAATGTGTGCAAGGTGACAGAGGAGGACTTCCAAGGTAGGAATCTACCGTGCTCTCTCCTTATATTCAGTAAGAATAAAAGAGGGGAGCTGGATGGTGAAATATGTACTACCTCAACACTGCTGATTGAACACAATCTACAGGAAACCCAGATGTCCAGAGTAGTAGATCAGAGAAGGGAAATGATGCGGCTGTAGAGCCAAATTTTGATTTCTAGCGTCCTGTGTAAGGAAAAAAAAAGAAAAAGAAAAAGAAAAAAGACCATCTGCTCTGCTATTAAAACCCCAAATGGAAACATCTATCACACTCTTCTTCTAAGTGCCACTTCTTTATTTACTGATGATTAGTAAAACAAGTTCATTCTTTATAAAGTTTAAATATAATTGATAGTTTAAATATGATTTCAGGTAGTAAGTAATTGATAGAAAAGTTTTTTGTTTGTTTGTTTGTTTTGGCTGTGCGGCATGCAGGATCTTAGTTCCCTGACCAGGGATTAAACCCGCGTCCCCTGCAGTGGAAGCTCTTGGAGTCTTAACCACTGGACCACCAGGGAAGTCCCTAGAAAAGGTTTTTTGAGTATAAAGTAGATTGGTAAGTTTTACTCCTTGGAGGAAAAATGCTAGCTCTCATTTCATTTTATAACTGAACACAAACTTTGAACCAAATACCTATGTTAGATACAAAGCTCATGGTACCTCAACAGAATACAGTGCAGACATTCTCATCATACGTGTTCTCTGCTGACAAGAAGGCTGTTTCTGGTTTTGTTTTAACAGACAATGGAGCCCAGGGTCTGAACATAATCCTCAAAATCATAATCCAAAAACTCAGAATGTGAGTTCTAATCCCAATCCTCAATCTGGAGAACTCTGTAAACGTTCTGTATCACATTCAAAATGGGGAAGATATCTAACTTGCCTTCTTTTGCTCCAAACAGCTATTACAAGCGGGAGTGAGGTAATCAGTGTGAACGCACACTAACCTCCCCAAACAAAGAACGGTGAAGAAAAGCAAGACAATGAAATTTTTTTGAAACCATATATGACTTTTTTCCTTCAGCTTTTTTTAGATAGCCAAGTTTAAAGTCAGTGGTGCCCATTTAAAAAGCAAAATCACAGAAACATGCAGGGAAATTTGGAATCAATTTATTTAAAGACATGTTCTTTGCAGCTGTTGTTCATTAAGATACTTTTATTGACGTGTCCAGAAATCTTTCCTAGTAGTTTAGGCACGCGGGGGCTTTGAGCTCTATGAAGTATAGCAAATTGCAGATGAATTGGTCCAGAAGTGTACGTTTGTTTAAAAAAAAAAATGCTTTTTAAAATAGAATATTCTCAAGGGAGTGATTGGTGGGGGAAGGGAAGTATGTACCGACACTTAAAAGATCCCTGACCTTCTGGAATGCACATCTAAACTTCTGCAACAGTAGCCCAAAAGAACTGAAACTCAGTTTTCAAAACCGCTTTAATAAAGTCTACTTTCTCCAAGGATCCCAAACCAAATGATCCTGGGATAATTAGTTTATAATAAAGTGATGCTTGCTTTAAGAAACCTGTTTTGCTGAGAAGTCTTTGTATTGGCGCATCACAAATTCTCTGGGTCTCAGGAAGAATGGGAGTTTGTCAGGTGGACTTGGCAAAAGATGGAGAAGGGAAAAGAGTACTTTAATAGATGGAATAGCATATTCAGAGACATGGAAACTAAGAACACAATGCAAGTTTGGAAGAGCTATAAGCATTTGTTTATTTGTTTATTTATTTATTTGTTCATTTATTCGTTGTTTTGTAAGTATACATGGAGCTCATACTATAGGCTGGGTACCGTTATGGGTAGTTAATAATAAGACACATCTGTGGTATCAAACGATTGGCAGTACAGTCAGGAAGATGGACACGCAAATGATTGTAATACAGTGCGTTAAGGTTTAGGCAGACGTAGTAATGAGTTCTGTGGAAGCTCAGCAGTGCAGAGGAGAAGAAAGGGTGTGTGCTGCAGGGTGGGAGGAGAGGGTGGGTCGTATCAGCAAGGAAAGACTTCCAAGGAAAATGTAACACCTAAAGTGAATCCTGAAGAACCAAGAGAAGGTAGCAATACAGGAATTGTGATGAAAGGGTCTTCCAGGTTGAGGAGCAATATAAGGAGATGGCTGAAAGCTAGAGAAAATTTGGTGGGATGCAAAAATTACCAGAAGTCCTGACTGGAGTTGGGATTATGTAGGAAGGGATAGTAGGGTAGCAGTGGGCAGGAGGGGAGGTGTGGAGATAAAGGAAATAGATGAGAGAGGTGAGAAGGGGTGAAAGGAGGGCCTTGAATGTCATGCTAAGTTAAAGAGTTTGGAGTTCCACTGGAGGATGGTGATTGGGTTAGCTTTTCAGGGAGGTTAGTTCCTGGCGGGTGGGGTAGGGATGCTGGTGGGAAAGACCAATGAAGGCTGCTGCTCAGCCTCTATATATGGGCTGCATAGAAGAGGGGGAAGTTAGTGAGGCGAAAGCATTCACAGGACCTGGAGCTTAGATAACTCTCCTCTGGGAGCTCTCGCTGACCTCCACAAGGCTGCGTCCACCACTCCCTGGGCTCATGACAATAAAAGCACATGTTTCTGCCTACTTCAGTTGTGCTCTCTGAAAAGAGGGACTGTACCTTAGTCACTGTTATGCTTCCAGATTCTAGATTCTTCAAGGAGAGTGATTAGAAACAGGTGGAGGGTAGGTATCATAGGAGGTATAGACATAAATTGTACTGTGGAAGTCAGAAACCTAACACATAATAAGTGGTCAGAAATGTCTGCTGAAGTGAATTGATACATGAATTGAAAGCCCTTACCTTGCCAGCTTCCTCATTTGGTAGTGAGCCTTCAAAAAAGCAAGGATTTTGAAGAAAGTCTCCCTTCAAAGATCTTGTAGTTATTTAATCATGCTGAGCCTCCAAAGCAGAGGTAACATCTGCCTTTTTGGATTGTGATTGGGATAATTAGATATAATATATGAAAAAAAACTGGCAGGTTTTTAGATCCTGAATACAATGTTGGTTTAATTTATAAATAAATTATGAGAAATGTGACCATTCCCTTTCATCCCCCTGTTTCTCAGATGGACTCTCCTCAACTCTCTATCTCTAGTATCCCTGTTTCTCCACCTACTTTTCCTCCGTGATTCACTGAATCACACCATGGGGTTGATGACCTGCCCCATGACTCACTGAAAAATGAAAGTTATTAGAGATGAACTCATTTATCTTCCCACAACTTTCCATCCTCCTGTATTAGTGCCCATACTCTCTGTCTCCCTCCTGTCACCTTGGAAGAAATGTGCCTGATCCCATCCAAGGGCAACACCCTGACTTGTATATGGATCTCATCTCATCTGCACATGGCTAATTGAGATTTTTCTTCTGTAATTATTCTCTCTCTTGCACCATCAATTTCTCTTTCCCTACAGCATCACTTCCATCATATTATAATCATGCTGTAATTTCTCTTATCTTCAAAAAATCCAAGCTGCTTTCATCCCCATATATTCATATTTCTGCTCCAACTCAAACAATAGTTTTGCTTCACTGCTTCCTCCACTTTCTCCTTCACCTCCTTTTCTATCCCTAATCTCCTCTGATTGGGATCCTGCCCCACCCTACCACTGAGGTCACTTTTGACAAAGTTACTGATGACCTCCATGTTGTCAAATCCAATCGTTCCTTTACAGTTTTTGTCTTAGTTGACCTCTCACAAGCATTCAGAATGAATGAACTCAGATTTGGACTCTCTCTGCTTAATGAAACCACTTTCCTAATTTTTCTCCTACCTCATTCTTTGCTCTTTGTCAGTGTCTTTTGTTGGATTATTCTCCTCCGCTAGATCTTTAAATGAAGGAGTACTCCAATGTTAAGGGACCTGTTCTCTTCTCTGTCTAAACTGTCTCCCTAGATAATCTCACCCAGTCCACAGCTTGGAAAACTACACATTTGCTAATGGCTTCCAAAGATACATCTCCAGCAATGACCTTTCTCAACTGCCTACATGACATCTATACTACAGGTGTAATGGGTACCTCAAAGTTTACATGTTCCAAAAACAAAAACAAAACAAAAACTCTTTCATTCTCTTAAACCCAGTCTTTACCGTCATAGAAAATGACCCTACCATACCTAGTTGATATCCTTGACCTTTATTTTTCTCATTCTCTGCAAACACTCCATGAGCATGTTTCATATTTTTTCATTTTTCTCCATCCACTACTACAATTCTAATCCATGCCCCTACCATCTCTCTCCTGGAGTACTATAATATTCTCCTATGTAGCCTTACCTTCTACTCCCAATCCCTCATAACCCATTCTCCATATAATTCCAGGAGTGATATTTTCAATACTTAAATAAAGATTTTTCTATCCCAAGCTTAAAGTTCTCCAGGGACTTTCAATAGCACTTAGGATAAATCTGTTACCCTGTTGTAAATATCCTACATAAGCTGGCACCAGACCAACTTCTTCACCTCCTCTAGGACCACTTTCAACCTGACTTCTCCCTCTAGGTCTCTTTAATTTCATTAAACACATCAAGCTCAGTGTTCTTGATGGTTTCTCTGCATGGAACACTTTCTGCCTGATCTTGTCATGGCTGCCCCTCAGTCTAAATGTCACTCAGAGACAGCCTTTCATGTTTATCACACCATCCTCTAATAATTCTCTACACAGCAGCCATTGTTGTCTAATTAATTCCGTATCATTTGTCTTTATGTGTGTCTATCTTACCACTCCACTCCAAACTAGGATATAATCTTCACTAGAGAAGATTTTTTTTGTCCATCTTTTTCAACCCAATATCCTCATCACATAGAATAGTTCTGAGCACATAGTGGAGGCTCAAAAACTCGTATTGAATGAATGAATTAATCTCATCATATTATTGAAATAGACCTTTGCGATCATCCTGGTTGAAAATCCTCATTATACCAATGGGAAAACTGAGGCCCAGAGAGGAATAGTTATTCACTCAGAATCATTTAAGTTGATAGTAAGAAATACCTTCAGCATTGGCCCCTTAGAAGCTTCTTTTGTTTGAATACCAGAGGCCTGCATGTAAAAAATTCAATATACTTAAAACCCTACTCTAGGGCTTCCCTGGTGGCGCAGTGGTTGAGAATCTGCCTGCTAATGCAGGAGACACGGGTTCGAGCCCTGGTCTGGGAGGATCCCACATGCCGCGGAGCGGCTGGGCCCGTGAGCCACGGCTGCTGAGCCTGCGCTTCTGGAGCCTGTGCCCCGCGACGGGAGGGGCCGCGATAGTGAAAGGCCCGCGCACCGCGATGAAGAGCGGTCCCCGCACCGCGATGAAGAGTGGCCCCCACTTGCCGCAACTGGAGAAAGCCCTCGCACGAACCAAAGACCCAGCACAGCCAAAAATAAAATAAATAAATAAATAAATAAAAATAAATAAAATTAAAAAAAAAAAAAAAAAAAAAACCCTACTCTACTTTCTGTGAGAACACATCACAGGACAGGTCAGCTCTGCAGGCTGGTTTCAGGAGGGAAATCTGATGGGACATATGTCCCCCAACAGATAATCTCTAAAATCCCAAGAAGTCCTGCAGGGTAAAGAGCTGAGTTTCTGGAAGCCTGGGGAAACCATAGGCCTCAAACAGGTAGTTTCCAAATTTGTTTGAAGAGAGGACAAATGCTGAACTTCGCTAGAGTGATAGAAAGCACATGTGTTTTCTCACTTCATATCCCAGAGAAGTTAGCTGTTAAAGGCTTAGCTTTTAGCTCCCATTTCTTCCACCCTTAAAAGACCAAATATGTGCCAATGTGGCTGCACCCCAGACATTTGAGAATTACGAGGCTGGAGAATTGGGTAGGGCCAAAAAGAAAGGCCTTGGATGTCATTAGAAGGTGTTTGGCTTTTGAAAGTTCTTTTCTCCCAAGTCACTGTTTCACCTTTAAAATTTTAAGCAGAGAATGATGTGATTAGATATGCATTTCAAAAGGATGACTTTGGCTACATACTCAGATCAGAAGAAGAAAAGATTGAGAATAAGGACGAAATAGATGATGTTATGCTAATGTAAATAAGACATGTTGGGGGCTGGAAAGAAGGCAATGGCCATAAGGATGGAGGTAAGTGGACAGATTTGAGGTCTAGCGAACAGGTATAATCATATTAAGGTCGTATGATCCACAAGACTTGATAACTATCTTCCTTGTTGTCAGGTGTGGTCACAGGCTGATGCCAGGCCAGTGAAAAGAAAGCGGAAGTGATGGGAGCAACTTTCAGGTCATCTCCTAGGAATTCTTACCCTGGGTTTTCTCTCCCTTTCCGCTGTCTCTGATTTTGGTAGCTGTCTATGATTAAGGCAACCTTAGAAGCCACATTTACAGGATGACAACTCCCCTTCTATTTTCAGAGTTTTATATGAGAAGGAAATATGCCTCTATCTTATTTAAGCCAGTGAAGTTTTAGATTTCCTTGTAACAGTATAGCATTAATTCAACCCCATGCATGGAGGAAAGAATGTACCAATCCTGAACGGGCAGTGGTAAGAAGGGTTCCTGCAACAGCTTCCAAGTGCCAGTGCACACAGGAGCCATCAGTTAAGGATTCTGCATGACTAGTCCATCTGATAATTCCATCAAAGGAGGTTATAGAGGATATTGTCAAAACTATGTTTCTAAATTTTCGACAGCTTTGCTCCACTTGTATTATTTTAGACAAAATAAGCAAAGGTGTACACCAAGATTTATGTAAAAGAGTACATATTACACTCTTACTTGTATTAGCAAAAACACTGAAATCAACATATACATCTAATAATATACAACTGAGTGACTAAATAAGTGGTGGTACATTCTAAAAATGCAATATTCATAATCATAATCCAGAAGAATATATAAGGCCATGGGAAACATCTTACTGTATAACATTGAACAATACAAAAATCGTTTTGATTCCCGTGCATTGACTATGCCAGAAGGAAAGGCATCAAATATATATTCTTGGCATTGGCAAAAAGCAATTATTTTAAATGATCAACAATTTCCACTTTTGACTAGTTTCTGTCTTTCACTCATATAGTCCAAATTACTGAGGCTTTTACCTTATAGACAATGGACTTCTTCAACTAAATCAGTTGTAGTTATTCATTCAGTAAATGTATTGAAAAATCTAAAACCACTCTGTTCAATACAACAGTAGCCTTTAGTCACCTCTGACAATTCACGCTTAAAACTACTGGAAATTTTAAAAATTCAGAATTCAGCTCACAAGTTGCATTGGTCACACTTCAAGTGCTTATTAACCACGTGTGGCCAGTGGCTACCATTTCAGTCAGCACCCATATTAGCATTTCCATCACTGCAGAAGTTCTGCTGGCCCACCATTTACCAGGACTTGTACTGTGTGCTAGGGGGTTAGCAAGGAAAACAACACAGTTCTGTCCTCATGGGTCTCTCAGCCAAATAGGAGAGACAGACATACAAACAGAATTAGAGTGCGGTGTCACACTTGGACTTGTTCAGCTCCACTGCATAGAGCCTGGTCGGACATGGGTCCTGGTACCATCCTGGGTACCTGCAGTTGGAGAGATCTTGGTCAGAACCTCCTGCCTCTCTAGGAATCAATGTCATGGTATAATCACTACATCATGTAAAAAAACAAATCCTAACTGACCAAGATTCTCAAGGAAGGGTTTGCGTTCTAGAAAATTTAATTTCTTCATTCATTCAGCAAATGTGTAGTGAATGTCTGCTCTGTACCAGGCATGTTATATGTCGTAGAGACAAAACTGATTATAATGGCCAAAGCCTCCACCCTCGTGGAGATCACATTCTTGGGGACTGGGGCAGACAAGAGAAATATAAACACATACAATGTCTGGAATATCAGATAGTAATAAATGCTATAGGGAAAAAAATGGAGTAGAGCGGGCAGGGGGAGGGAGGTAAGGAATGCCAGGTTGTGAGGTGGGATTTGGGGAGTGGGAGAGGGAGTATTAATTTAAATAAGATGATCTTAGAACTTACCTATAGCTTGAAATAGGCAATTCTTACTGGATCTTCCATTTGAGAAAGTCCTTCTGAAGTCCATGTGTTACAGCAGACAAGACAAAATTAGTGTAATACTAATTTATAACCTCTACTAATTACTGAAGACTTTATGCAGGCCATTAACCCTCTCTGGTCCTCAGTTTCCCCACTTTCACATCAAGTGTTTGGACTGGATGGTGTCTGAGGACACTTCTGCTTCTTAAAGGTTCTGATTTAAGCACAGAGAGAAGGGGAAAAAATTCTCCGTGCCAACTCTTGGACACATACATTTGTTCAACATTAACTGAGAGCCAAACGTGCGGTGGGCTTGTGGCTGACCCTAAAGATAACAAGGTTGGGAAGCTGATTCTACCTTCAAGGAGCTCACAGTGAAACGAGGGAGGTCAGCAAGCGTTTTCATCGTGACCTGGAGTCTTCACGTGCACTCCTCTGCTGCCCACTGAGAATCGAGGGCTCCCTGCCCTCCACGCCTCCCAGCCATGCTGCACGATCATCCTGGAGAGGCATGGAGCCCGAGGCCATCAATCAGGAGAGGCTGTTCAAAGAAGCCTGGGCAACACTGAATCCCCAGGGCCCAGCCTCTCCCTTCTGGAGAAATGTGTCCTAGATGGGGGAGTTGTCTCTGTGGAGGGCGATGGTGATGGACGGCCCAAGGAAAGCATTTTTCATCTCCAAGCGGTACACGTGTGCATTCTCGCTCTGGGGCCAGGTTCTGACTGGGGCGCCTGCTGTTTTCTGTTTGCTTAGCTGTTGTCACCTTTTCCCCTCTCCTGACAAATGCACCCATTTCGCAGCCTGAGTGACTCATGACCGCTTTAGGAAGGCTAGATTAGCTCAATGTGGCAAAGGAGGAAAATAAAGACCATTACTCTTAATTTGACATCTTAAACCTCCATCTTCATCTGAGCATGCCCCTGCTGAAAAACCTATAATGGTTCTGTCTGATCCACGGGATATTATCCAAGATCTATTTCCATCTGGCTCAGACAACAATCCCAACCTTCTCTCGCACAACTAAACTATGCAGAACCTCACTCGAACATGCCGTGGATTTTCCTATATCCACACCATATTCACACGGTCTGTTCCTACCACCCCCTTGCCCCAACTGTGTGGGCGCTGCAAAGCTGTCCCTGATGGCCCCAGGCCACTGCAATCTCCTGTCCTTTGAATGGTCATTCAGCACCAGCTGCACAAAGCCTGAGGTGCTGAGTGTTTTTGTTCACAGATGAAAGTCTGAAATTCCCGTGATTTCTGGGTCAGAGACACTTTGTCCTCCCCTCCTCTCTAACCACACCAGGCCGAGTGCCCAGTGCATGGAAATTGCTGTACAAAATCTAGTTAGCTGATTGATTCTTTCAGTGGTCCTCTCTAATGTGCTCTAATTCCATCAGCAAGCAGGCAGGGGACCAAGCTTTTCATAGCTTACGGCTTGGTCAGCCTAAGATGAGGCTAGGTTTTACTAGCCCAAGAACAGGCACAGGAACAGTTGTGTCTGGACTCCTGGGCCAATGTTGACCAGTGACTCCATGAGTCAGGCATTTCTGATTCAGGGAGAACAAATTTCTGAACCAAAAATATATTCAAATGGCTGGCTTAGTCACCAATTCAATTTTGCTTGTGCACATCTGCCCTACATAATAGATGGGTCTCTCTCATCTCTGGAACCTTGCAAGTTTGTAAAATAATTGTACTTAGAACTACACCATTAAAAGGATTGTAAGTAAAAGAACCTTGAATGTCTCTTTACACCAGTGGTTCTCAAACTCTAGGGTGAATCCGAATCACCTGGCTGACTTGTTCAAGCCCAGGGCTTGGGCTTCACCCCCAGAGTTTCTGACACAGTAGGTCTGAAGTGAGGCTGGAGAATTTGTATTTCTAATGCGTCTCCAGGTGATACAGATGCTTCTGGTCACACTGTGAGACCACAGCTCCATCCTAACACTTTCATCTTTTTGTTCATTCTTCCCAAGTCTTTGTCTACATAATGCCATCTTTTTTATATAGCTATTATCGTAGTGTATGTGGAATTTGTCCATTTAAATTCTTTTTTCTGAATTATAAAGTGTCTATCCCCAGCCCATGATATGAACTTATAGGTTAATATAACTCTAAGATAAAACGTCACTAAATAAAACGACCTGTTGGTGTTTGGGATGAGAAGGTACCCTAAGAACCCTTGTAAGAATTATTTAACCCTTGTACAAGAATAGAGGGTTATTAAGGCGACATTCAGCCCAAAGTAATTCAATGAGGAGATAAAATTAATTTAGGGTTCAACTTTTTGTCTGTTTTATTCATTTCTATATCTCCAGCTCCTGGAACACACTAGAAGGCATCCACTAAATATTTGTGGAATGAATGAATGAATTTAACAAATAAAGATTTCCTTCATATACTCTGGGTAATTTAGAGGTCTCTAGAATGGGTGTAAGTGCAGGCAGTTGGGCAAAGTTCCTATAGTACTTGAATACTTTGCCTCAAAACAAGCCACTTATTAAAGAAGAATCATTAACAAGTTGCAATTGGTTTTCAGGCTCTGCAAAGGATTCCTACCTGTTACGTGTAAGCTATCTCCTTTGGATGGTTGAGCAAAGAACCCTACCTCCACTGGCATGGTCTGTGTGGTACACGGGTCCACCCGAATGCTGTTACACAAGGCTTTCTATTTTAAATTAGAAACCCTTCTGTGCACAGATCCGTTCTGAATCAGAAAGTTAATGCAACCTGGGAAGCATTGTGAGGGACCCAGCTTCCTACCGTGCATTACATGAAAGTACCAAAGCCTTTTCTTTAATGCCATTCCAATTAAAGCAAATAAGTTAAGCCATATTGTTGGCTACACCAGTGCCCTCTGACCAAAACAAAATAGAGTTCTCTATGCATGTGGTTTTTAACATTTAATCAATAAACCGGAATGATTTGAGGGTCTGGCTGTCTTAGTAAGGGGATGTGTAAACACAGAGCAGTAAGTTAGATTCAAGGAATTTTCTAAAATGAGGGAAAATTACGTTATAAAGGTGACATTAACATTCCAAAGGACTAAAACCTGGGGACGTTAGGGTCCCTGAGCCACGTGGGGACGGATCTATGCAAAGCATGACACATACTCAGATCACTCTTGGGATGTGGAAAGTAAAATCTGTCAGGAATAGTGGCTTCATTCCGAAGCTGCAGGAGACTTTTCTCGACCACTGGGCAGCTGCTCTGACTAACACCTTTGACAGATTCTGAACTCATTTCACCCCCTGCCATCTCCTGGCAAAGAGCAGCTGAATGGGAACCTCCCTGGTGGCGCAGTGGATAAGACTCCGCGCTTCCAATGCAGGGGGCCCGGGTTCCATCCCTGGTCCGGGAACTAGATCCCACATGTGTGCCGCAACTAAGAGTTCACATGCAGCAACTAAGGAGCCCTGGAGCTACAGCTAAGGAGCCCACCTGCCGCAACTAAGACCCCAAGCAACCAAATAAATAAATATTAAAAAAAAGAGCAGCTGAATGCTAAAGGGGTCTTTTCGCAAACATTCTTGCTAATGACCCAATGGTGAAAGTGCTGGCTGGGCTGACTGCCTCTCTGTCATGGTTGTTACAATATTTCATTCTTCTTGCTTAATTTCAGGCAGTGCTTCCTCCATACATAAATATATCAAGCTACCTAAAAACCAGAACTTTTATCTGCATAGAGGGATTTAGAGAGTTCATTTCTCTTGCTCTGTAGGACAAGAAAAATCATTGCTTCCCCCTTTGATTTCGAGATTTGATTTATGCAGGTTTACCTTGCAAGCTTCTGTTTTAGTTGTGCTAACTCTCAGGTTGGTGTGCATTTGCTTGGATTTACTGACCCGAGTTTAATTCTTGATTTATAATCTGTAGGCTTCAGAAGAATGAATTTTGATTTAGGGTAACACATTCTATATGGCTTATATTTCCCACTCAGAGTCAACTATTAGTTGGTTTTAGCACAATTGAATTATGGGCTTTTCCTAGAAGACCCTTTTGGATGAAATTAAGATGGATTGAAAACCTAATATTTCCTATATACTACATGAAATAAAGTTTCCTCTCTACAAGTCTGACTGACGTGAGTTGGGTTCTCCAGAGAGGAGTACCCAGGCTTCTCCCCAGTTCAGGTTATTTGCAGTTGGGCATTGGAGTCCTCTGGTCCTTCCCTCGTGATCATAGATTTGTTTCCTCATTCATTCATTTTCAAAAATATTTCCAAAGATGTTTCACAATGTGTCTCATCCCAGGATAAGCATACTCTTCTCCTAAAGTTCTACACCTTTCTATGCCTTGATGAAAACCCAATGTTCTGAATCATCCAAAAAAGACAGCTTATTTTTTTAAAAAAAGACCTCGCATACTAGTCTCAATGTATATATAATTTAGTGTGTTCTTCTATTCGGGTCTTTGAGATCTATATTCTAAAAGCAGGCAGCTCTCAATATCCAATTAATGAAAGAGGTCTGTTCTCCAATTGCCCTGGGGTAACAGGCAATGGTTTTCAAAATGTTAAAACAAATGCACCAGCTGCATGAAACGTATACGGGACCGCTCTGTACTACCTCTTACAACTGCATGTGAACTTACAATTATTTCAGAATAAAATTTTAAATTAAAAAAATGTACTTCTTTCAACTCAACTCTCCATTGAGTAAAAATGGACATAAAGCCAAACTAGTGTCTTGATGGAAGGTGGCTTATTAACTTTCAGTTACGGGATCAATCAGACCATTATGGACCTCCATCCCTTCACCTTCAAAAAATGCAATAATCAAACATCAGAATGACATCACCCACTTTGAATATTCTGCAGGTTGATTAGAAAATTTGTGGAAGTGTGAGGCTTGGAAAAACATGGAAGGAATTTTACAAATCCTGTCTCATCTGCGTGAAAGCTATGAGGCAGTAAAGATCTTAATGAATTCATAGTGGGAATAAGATTTACTAAGGGCTTGTACCCAACCTTCCATCGGGGAGCAGGGGGGAGGGTGGGCAGGGCGTGGCTTTCAGGTGAGGGCAAGCAAGGTGCAGAGGAAGGTGACAGCTGGGAAGACAAGAAGTTGATGGAAGAAAAAGCATTTAAAAAAAAAAAAGACTTGTTAAGATTCATCTGGTGTTCCAACATCTCTTCGGGATTATATAATATCGAACAAATAAATAAACAAATAAATAAATAAAAGGAAATATTATTTCTAACCAAATTTCCTTCTTTCCTCACCTCCACTACCACTCTCACCCTTAACCCTGCCTGTTCCTCACTAGATTCCTGCCACTGGCTACAGGCCTCAAGAAAGAACACTTGAAAAGGAATATTTATTTATTAGGATACACTCACTACTCATTCATTGGCTCTCTCTCACTCCACAGATTTTGGACAGGGTCCTCACTTGGGACGCTCCAAGGGCCCCTGTGGATGAATTGAAATCAAGCATTGAACGTAATAAGAGTGCTGAGCTGTTTTAATGGCTTGAAAGTTTCTTCATCACACTTCTTCTATATTCTGGTAGAGCAGACTTGAGTTTCTCAACCTTGGCAATACCTGCACATTATTTTGGGCGTCCTGTGCACTTAACAGCATCCCTGGTCTCCACCCCTTAGATGAACAACAACTTTCCAGTTATGACAATCAACATGTCTTTAGACATTGCCCAATGTCCTCTGGTGGGCAAAGTCAACAACCCCAGTTGAGAACTACTATGGTAGAGGAAACACTCCAGACCCTTGGTATTGGGATATCTGCTGTTGGAGAAGCAAATTTGAGAATGCATTTGAGAATGCAAATTACAGTGTCCTTTGCCACGTGGGTGGCTTCAGGAATGAACAAACAGCTTATAATCCTTTCTATCCCCAGAAGCATTAACAGTAGGCTGGGCACAGTAAAGTAAGGCTGGTAGGTTAAGAAAATAGCTAAAAGGACAAATGGAACTCATTTCTGGGGCCCTTACTATGTGTTGGGTGCTTTGCATATATGTTCTGATTTCATCTTCACAGCAGCTCCATATTTAAATGAGTAAACCAGACATCTGAGAGTTAAGACATTTATCCAAGTTCATGCAGTTAGTAAATAGAAGAGCTGAAATTTGAACTTCAGTCTGCCCTGCTTTCTAAGAGTTGAGATAAGGCTAAATCCAAAAAGTCTGAAGTTTGTCATGCAGATTCCTTTTTAAAACTGTCCAAAAAGAAGCAGTTGGACCCTATGTCTGTCTCCTTTGACATTTCTCAAACCCCCGCTGGATGGTGTTGCCCACGAGATGGGATGGAAGAAGGTTAAGGATGTTAATGAAGAAGATGATTTAGACCTCTGAGCCCTTGCTGGAGATCTGTGATCAAGTCACCAGGAAATGTCACAGCTCCTGGGTAAACCGCAGGGGAGGGCGGACTGTTGTGGTCCTGCAGTGGCTGAGCTGGAACCGTGCCATGGAGAGATTCAGCAACAGCGTCTTTCCCTTTATACTTCACTGGAATATTTCAATTCCCATTTCTCCAGATAATCCAGAAGTATATCCGGGATCTGAGTCTGTTACTGATTGTTCAGTTTGTTAGTTTCATAAGCAAATACTTCCCCCTGGTGGCACTTGTTAGTCACTGCATGTGCTACCTCTCAGGACTCACCCCTGGGAAACGCTGAGGCTGCAGTTTAGGACACAATTTTCCCTCACCCTCCCAACCCTGGTAACTCCCCACGCAGCCATTGAAGGCAGAGAAATACTTCCTATGATTTTAACCCTTTAAAATGTATTGATCCTTGAATACGATCTTTCTTGGTTAATGTTTCATATGCTCTTAAAAAGAATGCATATTTCACTATTGTTGGTGTATTGTCCTATCAATATCGATAAAAACAAGACGTTTGATAGTGTTTTTCAGGTCTTCTAGAACCTTCCTGATAGAACCTTCTGTCTACTTGTTCCACCAAGGGGTGGAACCTCAAACATCTCCAAGCCACGTGAGGTTGTTTGTTCAGCTTACAGTAACCTGGTGTCTCCCTTCTTTGTCCTGCTTCATGGGATGTGACCCTATGTGTTCATGGCTTGATATTTAGCAAAAAACAAAACAAAACAAAAACAAGGGAAACCTTATGCAGATTTCTGGATCTCTTGATCTGGTTCTTTCCTTTCTGTGCTTTGCCTTGCACACTCCCACCAGCTCAGTCTCCCAGACCTCACAGAGCTGTCTCTTCATCTCAGTGACACTGTGGTGCTTTGCTTGGGCTCCGCCTCCTTGTGTGACTGCCAGAAAGTGCCTGCACACAAAAAGGCAGCGTCCAGCGGGCTTACCTTTTTATTTTCCTTCTCTCAGTGATCCCGGTCCTGTTCTGCCCCTTGTCTAATATGTGAAAATAGTTGTTTCATATGTTTAGTTCAGTTGTCTGATTGCAAGTCTGGAATCTGTTACACCATCAGAGTCCAGAGTTGAAGTCCCCAGTTGCCTGATATTAATATAGCCATACTAGATTTCCTTAGGTTATTAGGTGTCGGGACTATCTTTTTCTGACTTTTTAGTTTAAGTTTTACTCTGTCCTTAAATTTTTGGCTTTTTTTTTTTTTTAACAGCACGTAGTTGGAATTTTAAAAACATAGGCTGAACGTCATTTTCTTTTAACTCAAACGAGTAAGGTCTATTTACATTTGTGGTAATTAATATTATAATGAGCTTTATCTACCATTTTGTTTTGTGCTGTTTGAGTTACTTCCAGGAGAGGCACCTATAAAGAAGTGAAGTAGGCAAAACTGGGCAGAAAGATAAGGTGAGCAAAAATGCAGATTATTACAACTGAGGCCTCAGCAAATCCTATGGGGAGCTCTGGAGCTGAGACAGCCTTTCAGAAAGTTCCAAATGGAGACAAGAGGGGCTGGGTCTCACGTCCTTGTATCAGCCAGTCATTGGCCGTGGGCCACCGCTTACGAGGAGCATGACCTTGGATATGGCAGTTCCCCAAGCAAAGGGCCATTCCCTGTGAGAGTCATAATTATAAATTATCAGCAGCTGATAATTCCAGATGCTGAGACCAAGGTACCTGGGTTCTTGGAAGGGGATCTGGGTGGCATAACACAATATCCACTCACTGAGGATTTCCTGGTGGGGGGATTATAGAATCTTAGAATTATGTAATCTCTAGTTGGAGGATGCCCTCCTTCTAAGGTGAGGTTTGTATGTCCCTTGCATAGGTTTGGTGTTGTCTGAGCTGAGCCTGGAGAAATGGAGATCTTTGCACAAGGGGATACTGGCGAGGAAGAGAAACAAGAAGAAGGGGTAGCGACATGAGGGGCAGAGACAGAACATGCAGAACAATCTCTGCCAGAGCAGGATTCTGGATATGCAGACAACTATTGTAAAGGAGAACAGCAAGCTGTAAGGTCGTTAAGAGTAAGCCAAATCAAATAAATATAAAATTACTCTTGGAGATTGTTCTCGTCCCGGTTCTATGGCTGGCTAGCTGTGTGGCATTCGGTGTGTTACTTAATTTCTGAGAGACTCATTTTACTTATCTATGCAAATGGGGAATAATAATACTATCTTCCTCATATAGGTTCAATGGAAATTAAATCAGAGACCCACAGAAAGCTGGAACCCAAAAAGGTGATAACCTTAGTGCTGGAGACAAGCAATAAATGTCTCACTACACATATGCACACACATAAGACCCAGCCCCTCTTGTCTCCATTTGGAACATTCTAAAAGGCTATCTCAGCTCCAGAGCTCCTCATAGGGTTAGCTGAGGCCTCAACTGTAATAATCTGCATTATTGGTCACCTTCTTTTTCTGCCCAATTCCACCTATTTCACTTCTTTATAGGTGTATCTCCTGAAAGTAACCACGAATAAACCTGTCTGCAACATTTTGTCTCAGAGTGGTTTCTGGGTATTTAATCAAGAGCAGTTTGTGTCAGAAGTGGATCTAAGAAGTGGTCCAAGGAGAAATGGGAGGGACACGGACAGTTTTTGTTACAAAAACTGTTGCTGAGCATATCGGTATAACATTTTAAAACTTGTGTTGCATTTTCTAATAGGGAATATGCCTTTATATCAAGTACAACTCCTTATCTAACATCCATGGTGTCCCTGTAAGTTTTCAGAAATGCCTCCTCATGCCATAATAGGAATAGGCAAGACTCCATCACTTACGGCAGTGTCCAGAACAGGAGGCTTCTCTTCCTCCTGACTCTCCCGTCCTGGCCTTTTCCTGGCTCCTCTTTGCCATCTTCTCAGGTAAAACGTTGCCCCCATCCAACAGCAGAGGGCACCCAAGCCCATATTCTGATCCCAGAGACACACAGATTCCCACAGCCTTAGGGCACTTAATTTCAGAGAACTTTGGTGCTGAAGACGAAAATCAAACTATCAGTCTGGAGTGAAGAGTATAAAAAACTAACAAAAGCAAAATTCACAAATATTGAGAAAACTGACTCCTGGAATAAACCCAAAGCACAAGAGGAGGCTCAAACCCAGGCTGCATTTTAGCTGTCTCACCTCAGTGCCTCATTTTCTGAAATCTCTGAGCCAATGAGTCAAATGCCTCCATAAACTCCTCCGGTCACCCTCCCATTCAGTTCAGCTTTGCTCCTCTTCCACTTATTGGCCAAAGGTCACTAGGAAGCAAATAGGACCAATCACAGTCATGACTCCAGGTGGCCTCCAGATGGAAAGGAAAGGATAGTAGGTTTTCCCCTCCATTGACAGCTGGTGTCCACAGTCTAGGCTCATTGACTTAGGTACCACAGAACGTGTAATAATCTTAGAAGAGAAATTAGAAGCATATATCTTGCCTTATTGCTCACTGGTGATCAAGTATGTCTATATCCATTTTGCAAGGAGCCAAGCAGATTAATCACATAAAACAAAAGTATGTTCTCAGAATATGAACTAGGAGAGTGGACACAATCTAGGAGTAATAACATATGAAACTCTTTCTAATGTTCTAAGGAAAAAAAGCAAATAAAGAGAATCACGTACATTACAGTTAGAAGGTGCCTTGAGATCATCTCATCCAAACTTCCTAATTTTGCAAATAAGGCAACAAGACTCAGAGAATCAAAGGGTGAATCATCGACAAAGAGAACAAGAAACCAGTAGTTGCCGGATTTATTCAGATGCATAGTTAATTTATTTGCATTGCTATAGTGTATTCTCTTGTTCACATAGATAATAATTTATTAACACACTCGGTTTGTTTTCAGTGTTTTACTATTGTAAGCAATGTGTTATGTGTGTCCTTATGCATATTTTCTGGCACTCACATGGAAAAGTTTCTCTAGGGCAATTATCTAAAAGAGGATAGCTGGACTGTAGAGTACACAAATTTGCAAGTTTTCTAGATAATGCCATACTGTTTTCCCAAAGTGGTGGACATAATTTACATTCCAACACGCGGTGGGCTAATATTCCCATTGTTCCATATCCTTAGCAACTTTCTAATTTTTGGAATTGTGTAACTTCATAATTTTGTCAATCTGGTTGGTGTTTCATCATGATTTTAATTGGATTTCCCTGATTACTAAAGAGACTGAGTGTATAGTTTAAGTACTAAAAATGTTTCTTTCTCTGTAAACACTTATTGTCCTTTCCCCATTGTTCTGCTTTTCGTCTTATTGATTTGTAGTAGTCCATTATATATTGTGGATATTTCTCCTATGATGCTACATTTGTCAGGTTAAAAAAAAATCTATTTCTAGTTTGTTAAGAGATGTTAGTAGTGATCAAATGTTTAATGTCATCAAATATTCCTTTAACATTTATTGAAATGATTCCATAGTTTTTCTCCATCAGTCTCTTCACATGATGTGGCAGGCACAAAGCTGTTTACATCCGAATCCCTGGAACCTGTGGCTGGTAGCCTACATGGTAAAAAGCACTCTGCAGAGGGGGGTTAAGCCTAAAAATCTTGAGATGGAGAAACGATCCTGGATTATATGTATGGGTGGGTCCAGTTTAATTGCATGATTCTTAAAAATGAAAGAGAGTGGGTCAGAGAGATATGGTATTAGAAGGACTCGACCCACTGTTGCTGGCTTTGAAGATGTAGAAAGGCAACCATGAGCCAGAGAATGCAATGGCCTCTAGAAGCTGCGTCAGCACTCAGTTTACAGCCAGCGAGAAAACAGAGACCTCAGTTCTGTAATCACAGGGCACTGGGTTCTGCCAACAACCCAAATGAGCAAGGAAAGTGATTCTCTCCTGCAGCCTCCAGAAAGTAATACAGCCTCACCAGTACCTTCCTTTTAGCCCAGTGAGATCTGCATCAGCCTTCTGACCTTCTGAATGGTAAACTCCTATTATTTAATCCATTAACTTTGTGGTGATATATTACATCAGGAATGGAAAACTAATACATATGGCAAATCACATTAATAGATTTTCTATTTTGAATCAACCTTTTATATCCCACTTGGAGTTTCAGCTTACACAAACAATGGTTATTATTCAGCTAAAGACTCCAGGGGACCCCTTTGTAAACTTCTGGAATTCTTTATCTACATATGTTCCTCTTCTCCAGTACTTTCTCCAATACTTTTTTTTTTTTTGTCTCATTCACTCAGTGAGAACGCATATTCCACTTGTGATCTCCTCCCTAGACTATCATCCAGAAAGTATAATCCTCCCTAAAGATTACATTCCTGCACTGCCTGCTCCCCATATCTAATAGTAATGGTATTTTCAAATACCTTGTTGTTTACGGCAGGAAGGTAAATCTGTTTCCACTCATAGCATTATTGCATTGTATTCTGGTCCCTTTCAATATATATGTGTATATTTGTTTTAGAATCGTGCATAGACCACAGGCTGTTATATTTCTCCTTAACTATCTTTGATGAGGCAGTTTCATCTCAGCTTGCTATTTCCCCAAAATAGAACAGGATGGATATTCTTGACTCTCTTCCATGTTCATTCAAAAAGTCGCTAGAACCTCTTTCTCTAGATACTGGGTGGAACGTTGCTGTTGGGTGAAAAGTGTATCTGAGGGGAGATTACCAGAACTTGGGGAATATCCAACCCTGGAATTCTGTTTCTGAGTTTCTCTGTAAATGTAGGAGTATCTTCACTGATTTTAGTATATGTTTTAATCTTTCAAGGATGGCTAGCACCTAGGTTTTGGGTTTCATCATATAGCCATGAGTCAGTTACCCACTTTGGTGAGAAGTTGTGTAACAGTGAACCATCTCCTGATACTGTTTGGTGGGTAGATGTATAATTTCTACTGAATTGGGCCTATTGCTGACAAGTTGGTTCATGTCCATATAACACCTCTCCTGTTTGGAAGCTGGACCAGAAAAGGCAGTGTTAAAGTATGTTCATGCAGCTTCTCTTCTTGCCCTACTATCTCTGCTAATCTATAGAACTGGAATGAACTATGAATTTGTCTTCCCTGCTTTATATGTGTCCTATTTATGCTCCAATCTTATTAACCAAGCACAGAGATATTCGTTGGGGCCTTCAGAAATTCTTATCCTTTTTTCCACTGAACTTTGATCTTAAGAAGCATTGTTCTTTGTCAACTTCAGATCCATCTCAATTTGATAAAAATAAAATTGCATTGACAGATATTTTTCAGATTGTAGTATGAGGTTAGGGACCTTTCTTAGATGTAGCATAGCTGAAATTTTCTGTATCATTTCAGTGTGATGGATGGCAGAGCTTTAGGTAAGTATACAGTTACTTTACCACATTTGCTGGACAAAAGCAAAGCCTTCCAAAATTCTCAAAAAAAAAAAAAAAAGAGCAAATTCTTCCATTCCCTCTCCCATCACTGCAGCAAGGTGGGACACAGAACACTTCTTTTCCCTCCCAAGTCTTTGGTTCTGGGTTCCTCTGGTGTAACTTGTCTTTTTCTGTAATTAAGTCCACATGATTATTCGCCAGCAGTCCTTTCGAGGTTATGATTGTTGTAATGTTGGACTTCCAAAGAGACTGTAATGTGGGGAGAAATAGTCCTTAAACAAACTGGAGACATTTAATTGAGATTCATTGTGCACATTAAAATGCAAGTGTTTGTGATGTTCATCATAAGAGAGCACACTATCTCATGCAATATTTAACAGGGCCCACAGCACAGTGCAATTAAGAGCATATTCCAGAGAAATGTGATTTTCGCCAGGATAGAAAATATACCTGAGTAGGTAGGGAAGGTAAAATGAAATCAGAGCACCCTGGTTTAGTGTGGTCAATTACAAATGCATTCTTACAATTACTTCATTATGGGAAATCCAAACTAAGAGAGAAATTTCTCTGAGTGATCTGAAAATTCATTCCCTTCCTGTTAGACAGCATGAATAGGATGTTAAATGTTATCCTTCTACCTGTAATTACAAGGATTAACACCTAAAATCCAGAATATGCTGTGAGTTCTTCCATCAGTATTTTATATCTACCCTTAAAAAAAGATAATTGAGAAAGAGATGTGCTTTACTTTAGTTCAAAGTTAAGCAAACATTGAACAAAGACAGAGATGCCTGGTGTGACTGATCAACTACTCTGGAACCTTTCAGCTCCTTCTCTTCAGACCAGAAGGGGAGAAAAAAAAGTATACTGTTGTAAAGTTCTTATACTATAAGTGATATAATATCATTTGAATGTGGTTATAAGTTAAAGATGTGTATTCTATACCCTAAAACAACCTTTAAAATAACACAACAAAGAGTTATAGCTAATATCCAACAAAGAAAATAAAATCATAAAACATACTAAACCTAAAAAGGCAGAAAAAGAGGGACAATAGAACAAAGAACAGATGGGACAAATAGCGAATTCCCAGTGACTACATTCTCAAGGAAGGATGAAAATGGCTGTGTGGTAGATGTTAGCGATGAGGGTGATGTAGCTGGTGGGCAACAACCTCAAAAAGCACGGCGCTTGGACAAAGGGGAGGAGTAAAAGCTTGGAAGTAGTAATAAGGGTCTAAGAAAATGTCAACCCTATTTCTGGGACACTTGGACCAAAATATAATCTAGGTGTTGAGTTGGCAGAGATTATGAGACCTCCTAATACATCTTACTTGGGTTACAGAATTGAACCTATGTTCTGGGAATATGAAGTTCCTAATAACCCTAAACTGGAAAAAAAGTTTTTTTGATAACGTTTTTGTATGAAGTTCCAGGAAACATTCTCCAACTGTGGAGCCATGAGGTTTCGAGCAGGGCCACAGGGGTGGGACCAGAGGGGGCTAAGACCACCAGCAGGACATTGTTGGAGCTGATTGGTTAAGGCTTGGTTACCAACCCCCAACCCCACACACACTGGAATCCCAAATGTCACAGCCTGGGCGGGTTTCTGTGTCCAAAGCATCTGCTCATGAATGCTTTACACATCCTCCCCCAACTCTGGCCTTTACTCTGGAACAAGAGTGATTGACTGTCCCCAGAACCTTGGGCAGGAGAGCAGCAATCTATCATCCTGTGCTGGCAGCTCTCACCAAAGCCAACGGCTGCCCCACATCCTGGGAGACAGACGTCACATGTGGCTTTCATGTGATCCTTCTGCTGCAGGACTTGAGCCATGGGGAACCAGTCTTCCATCCAGATATTCTAGTGCATAGCACCCCATGTGATGGATTCTCTCAGAACTTGCAGCTAAATCGAGCCCCTGATCTCAACCTAAACCTGTCTTCTCAGTCTCCCTACATTCACCACCATTGGGGTCTAATGATCCACAGAGGGGCTGCTTTCCTTCTCATCACACGTGTAGTTCCTTTGGAAGCAAAAATAAGATGTGAGACTTGGATGAGGCTTTAGAGCTCTAGTACAACACCCCCATTTCATTGGGTTGGCCAAAAAGTTGGGGTTTTTCTGTAAAATCTTATGGAAAAACCCAAACAAACTTCTTGGCCAACCCAATATAAAGGGAATCAGAGGCGCAGAGGAGTAAGGGCCTTGCTGAACACACGTAAAGGTGAGTATCAGACACGAACCAATCATGCTGACCTCTAGGCAGATGCTGTACCTACTCTCCCTGACATTTGAAAGACCACATGACCATAAACTGGGGTCTATGAACCTTATCCAGGGAGCCTTCCAAGAAGACCCCTGCCCCATATAGATGGCTCCCTTTCATTTAGTTCTAGCTTGAAGTGCTTTTTGAGATAACTCAGGATCTCTGTGGGTTGGACTGTGGCACGCCCCAAAATTTTAACTGCAGCAGACACAGTCTCACTATGGTGGAAGCAAACAGACATTTCCTATTACTTGTCTCTGTAACCTTTTAGGAATCCAATCTGATAAATGTCACTGGCTGTGGGAGGTGACAGACAGGTAGGAGACTGCCAGGGAGTTGTCATAGGATGAGTGACAGCTGAGGGCCTGTAATATTTTCCTGTCAAATAGGGAGACAGAAAAGAAAACTACGTGCCTGGAGCATATCAGATTATCTGTCTTCAGAGCAGGGAGGTCAGGACTTGGAGTCCATGGACTAGGAGAGGAAGATGAATTAAGTCAGGTGGATTCGTGGGGCACCGATTTGAGGCCTACCTTAAGTTGGCACCACAGAGAGAATGAGATGGGAAGGCATACACCTTTCCTTGAAGAGTTCACCGTCCAAGCAAAGGGACAACAGCATAGGTACAGACCTTGGCCATGGCGCTTGTTTGTCATGTGACCTCCTTTAGAATAGGGACTATCCTTCATGAAAAAAATGACATAAGCAACAATGAATGAGACAAATATGCAAATATGGTCTCCACTGTCATAGAGTTTACTTAGGGGTGGGTGTGTGTGTATACATATATACATTTACACACACAATAAACACTTATTACACAAACAAATGTGATCTTGCTAAGTGCATAGCTCTCATTCAACTGATGTGTTGGGAGATGATTCTAAAGACTTCACTCAAGCAATGTAATACTACAGAGTGGTAAAATGAGCAAAGGCTTTGGAATTTGAGCACTGGCCCTGCCACTAACCATTCACATCACTTGTGAAATTATTTCATTTTTCAGGTTACCCCTGCCCCACCCAACTTCCCCACTGACCGTCTTGTTGCAGGGATCATACTGTGAAGGTTCTGGAGGTTACTTTGTGAAACCAAGACAATGAGAGTGGGTGTGCAGGAGACACCTGCTCGGGTACACCTAGTAACTTGGAAAGAAGGAGAATAGGCTTGTCTTCTGGGACTTACACTGTGAAACCAACACAAAATGGGAATTGGCCGAGACATGCAGCACCACCTTGAGGAAGTGGAATGCTTCCCAGGTGAAGGACCTGGCTAACTGAAGGTATCCACCTCTCATCAGAAAGGCACGGTAGCCTCCAAAGCACAACAAAAGTGAAGTCACTGAGGAGATGCCTCTAGGAGAGGGGTCCCTGTGGCTGATGGGGACGTGGGTATCTCTACTCTATCAAGAAGATAAATTCCCAACACAGACACAAACACTTCAGAGTTTGATGCTCCTGCATTTCCTGATAACTTGCCAAAGTTGCCACATTTTGAGTTCACTGATCTGATCTTCCATCAGTTCTGCCATATGAATGACACAAATGTGACCACCTCCACCCTCCCCTTGGCCATGGCCACAGTGCAAGCCCCAGTATTTCTCATGCAGCAGCTTCCCGACATCTCCCTGCCCCCAGGCCCACTCCACCACGACCTCCCTTCCAATCGTTCTATATACTACGGTCAGAAAGATCTTTCTAAATCATAAATTTTATGTTACATTCCTGCTTATAACCCTTCAATGATTTCTTATTATATTCAGTATAAAATTCAAATGACTTGACATGGCTCAAAAAGCCTCATAAGCTGGCTCCTGCCAAGCCCTGCAGTGTCATTTCAGATCTGCTCTCCCCTCCTGAGATAATCTCCTGCCACACCGCACAAATGCCTGTTTCCTCTACGGTGCCCCTTCTTCCCTCTCTTCCCTGGCAGCCTCTCATGTGTTCCTCAATCTCCACGTGGGTACCACTTTCCCTGATCCCTCAGCCCTGGCCTGGATGCCCCTTCATGTCTCCCCAGAGCACCAGCACCTACTTTACCTCTGCAGTTATTATATTAGATTGAATCGCTTGCTTACTTTACACACTGTCAACTAGACTGTAATCTCTTTACATGCAGAAATCATAGCTTCACCTCCTGTGTTCCAGGTTCTTTGTCTGAAAACTGGAGGTGATTATAGCCGTGACCTATTAGGCCATTATGAGGATCAAAAGAACTAATATATATAAAGCACTTATAACAGTTTCTGATGCAGAGTAAGCACCATATGAGTAAATACTTATATATTGTGATTGCAATTATTACTGTAGTTATTATTATTATTATACTCTTTCCTGTTGTAACTTTAGAATATAATATACTGTATGTCAAGTAGGAGTCAATAAATATTTGCTGACTAAGAGAATTAGTTTCCTACATACTAAGCAATCATCTGATTTTTATCTGATTTCCTACTTCATTTGATTACTGGGAAATTTTAACCTGGCCAGGACTAAAAAAATGTCTTCTACAACTGACAACCACATTTCTCAGGATGCCACAAAGCAGTCATTTTGGTTTTATGCATCAGTCTCATAAGTTTTGTTAGAGTGAGTCAGCCTCCGCAAGCCAGGTCATCTCTGGACTACCAAACTTGAGGTGTTGAGGACCTAACTGTGTATGCTGTTGAAACCACTAACCGGAGCATCACATTTTAAGGTTTTGTCTGGATGGCGAAAGGGGCCACTTATTCCCACCCCCCAGGACTGCTCTTAGTGGTCCTAATTCAGACATGTCTCCTTCCCACAGTAAGGACAGCTGCACCTTCCAGAAAAGCACATTTGCAGGCATGTTGTAGTCATGCATGCCTTTTCAGGAGAGAATAGGTCCCTTTAATTTTTTGTGAGAATTTTGTAGTGTTCTATGTTTCAGAGTTAAGGATCATTTCATTGTGACTTTCAGCAATATAATTTAATGATTTGGGGAATAATTGTTAGAGTCATTGGCAAATAGGATAATCCCCTTTTGCCTTACTAATGGGTAATAAAGTTCCTCCTGATGAATTTTCTTCCTTTTGGATACTTTGAATAAAACTTAAAAAGATAAAACCCAGATTTATAGCAGTCGTTACTCAGGTTTGCACTAAACTTTACCATCTCCTTTCATATCACTTTCCTCACTAAAACAATATTAAATACAGGATTTGTTAGCTGAAAGCTGCACACACATATCTTAAAGGAATGAAGATAATTAATATTGATTGCATTTCTACCATATGTTGGCCCATAACTGAGAAGTCTTATTTAATCCTTACGATAATCTTCTTTTGGCAGGTGAGAAAATTGAGGATCAGAGAAGTGAGCTGACTTGTCCAAGGTAACATAGTTAGGGGAAATTTGAGCTTGGAACCCAGGTCTATTTGTCACCACAGACCATGCCCTTGTCCTCACCCCAGTGAATGATTGGAGAGTTTAGTGCTGTATCACCAAAAGCAGTGACGTCTAACTTGGGAGGGAGAGAGAAGATACTATTCTAAGGTCAATGGAAATATACATACATGCAATTATGCTTTAGCAGACAAGAAGGCTTGGGTTTTGCTATGGTGGTTTGGCAGTGGGTGAAGGAAATGGAAGTGGATTGGACCACTAGGGTGAGAGTTACTGGGAGAGCTGTTGCAAGAATTTGACAGTTGTGACCCTAAGGAGAAACTTGGTGATTAATGTCAAATTCCTATAATGGTTCTTTCCATAAGGGGTTCTGTAAACATTAGAAAAGGTAGCTTAGCTTCTATTTTCCATATATTTCCCCACAGATCTTCAATTTATGCTTGGTTCAGTGACCCCTGGAAGGAAAGCACTTAGGGATGGTGTTGGGAGGGACATTAAAAGCTGGAACCAGGTAACTGTAATCTGATAAAATGACACGTGATTCCATTGTTTCCTAAGCTCACTAAATTGACAAGAGGCTTCCCTCTTCACGGAGGCAGAAATAATTTATGACATCCATTTTACTATCTGCAAGGCTCAACATAGCTTTATATAATGGCTCTTGTTGTCTTTGTGGATTGTTTTTCCTAGGGCATGCTTTAATCTATTTAGAGTAAATAATATCAGTCACATTGCTCACAGTCGGGATTAAAGCCTCCTTCCACCACTTCCCAGCTGTGTGATCTTGGGCACACGAGGGAACCTTACCTTGTTACTGCTCCCTAATCTACACAATGACAACCATCATTAAATACACCTCCCTTCTATGTTGTAAGGACGTCATGAGTATATTTACCTACAGTTCTTTGAAGAGCACCTGCATGGTGGTGGTGCTCAAAAATATTAGTGTTTGTTATCATTATAAACTCACCTCCATTCCAAAGTATCCAATGCACACTTAGCAAATTCTTACTAATCTTCAAATTTCAGCTGAAAAGTTTTGTCCTCTAAGAAGCCTTTCACAACTGTCCCCTGCCTCTTTCTAAACAGAGTTGATATTTTCCTTTCTCTGAGCCCTCTGGTGGCACTTTGTTTACCCATTCAGTCAAGACACATTTATAGAGCTGAGGGTGTGCCAGGCACTGCTAAGACAGAGCTGTCAGGGAAGAAGCCACTGTCCCCAAATTGCTCACGGTCTAGGAAGACATTGCAAGTGCTACAGTAAGGCAGCATGGCAGCACAGAGGAGGTTTTTCGCTCAGAGATCAGTCATTTCTCAAACTGTGTAAAACCCAGGGACAGCCTCTGAGACCACATCAGCTATGTCTACAGTTTTTCCTCTCTTTTCTTTTTCTTTATTCTAGATCGTTCCTCAATGTATCATTTAACTTTCTGATCTCCCCTCTTTTCTTCTCTTACCCTTCTTTACTGTGTCTGGGGTTTTGTTCTCTCCTTTTCCTCCCATTTCTCCTTTTTTCTCTTTGGGTACAAGCTATACAAGGAAGTAGAGGACTATTTGGCGAAGTCTTCTTAGAAGACGTGGTGCCCAAGCTGAGTCTTCAAGGCAGAGAAGGATTTAGATAAAGAATGGAGGAGTGGGGGGAATACAGATGGAGTAGAAAGCAGCTGTCAGAAGGAGCATTAAATGTGAGATCCCTGAGGAGAAAGAAAAAGAAGAAAAGCATATGCATGGATGGTGAAAAAGGTATGAAGTTCATTCAGGTTTGGGATCCCACAAATGTGAAATGGGATTGTCAGGGGAGGAGGTAAGTCAGGCATTCTGTACTAGGTTGGGTTGTATCTCTATGGGATGGGTTCTAAGTCGAGGTTTTAAAGAAGAAGTTGACATGATCAGATTTGCATGTTAGATCACTATTTCTGTGTGTAGGATGGAGAGAAAAAGTTTAGCTGGTTATAGAGTGTTAAGCAATGCTATTGAAATGGTCCAAACAAGAGATGCTGATACTTGAAGAGGATATTAGCAAGATGGTTCAGTAGTGAAGTGTGTACGCTGTGCTGAATCTCTGGGTCCTAATCCTGATTCTGCCATTCACAGATGCCAAGAAAAAATGTGACTGCCAATGTCCTACATTCCCAGCCAAATGTTTTAGCACTTGAACATGCCTCACAGATATAGGTTTTTTGTCCAGGTGGGCAACTCTTTAATATAGAGAAACAAAGAATCAGGGATCTGTGCACTAGTCTACCATCAGGTTCAATAGATAAGGAACATGAGGTCTACCTATTTATTAATTCATTGATTGATTCATTGCACTTGTACTGAAAGCTTACTAAGTGTCTAGCACTGGGTGAAATGAGCATGTCAGCAAGCAAGACAGACCAAGTTCCTGCCCTCTTGGAGTCCACATTAGTTGCACATAATAAACACGTGAATGCAAATTATTATATCAAGTACACATGCTGTAAAAAAGATAAAGTAAGTTAAGAGGATAGAGTTTGATCAGAGTGGCAAATTTTTATAGGATGGAGAGGGAAGTCCCCTGTAAGAAAAAAATGTGATCTTAACTGAAGTGAGAGAGACAACCAGGCAAATGTTGGGAGAAAAGTGTTCCAAGATGGAGAAACAGCAGGTGTAAAGGGGCTGAAGCAGGAGCTCCTGATGCTTCTCAGGGATCAGCAAGGAGGCCGGCACTGCTGGAACAGAAGGCGTTGGGTAGAGGGTAGCAGGAGATGAGTCAATGAGGTAAGAGCCAGATCATGAACGACCTTATTGACCAGCGCCTTGGATTTATTTCTTTAATGTGATGGGAAGCAACTGGGTAAAAACGGTGATGCTCTACGACTGACAGGGAAATGTAAAAAGGAGCTGAGTTTTGGACGTGATAAATTTGAGATGCCTGGTAGATACCTAAATGACAGTAATAAATAGGCAGACGGGCATATGAATTTGAGGCTCATTTGGAGAGGTTAGGAAGACAAATCAAATTTGGGAATCATCAGCAATATCAAGTCTTAGGACTGGAGGTGAGCACAGAAGGAGAAGAGAAGTTCTAAAGATTGAATCCTGTACTATCCCAACAGTTATAGATTGAAAAAAAAAAAAAAGAAGAAAATCGAGCAAAGGCGACCAAGAAGAAGCAACAAGTAACAGAGGTGGCCACGGAGGAGAGTGAAGAAAGTTTCAAGAAGAGGGTAGGTTTTTAAAATGTTACTGTGAAAACAGCCTTTTCCCTCACCTCTTATAAATCATGTAAAACCAACAAGGGGAATGGAAAGAAAGGTGTAAACCACATCTTTAAGGGAGCCAGAAGAAAGCTATAACCACAAAGCAGGCCAGAGGTGCCCAAAGCAGAGGACTATTGAACAGGGCTGTGGGGAAAAAAGCAGAAATGTGAAAGCCATGGCTGGGTATCTCAGAAAGTGCCATCTAAATGACCTTCTCAGGGAGGGGACATGCTGAGGTTCACATGGGGTCCCTGGGTGCACATCCAACAATGGGTGCCTCCCTGGAGGCTGTTTGTTTAAGAAACATAGTGGGGAGGACTGAATGAAAAAATCACCTAAGGAGCATAGGGAAGAAGAGGAACTTTACATTTTGAACAGTCCTGCAGATGCCTGTAGGTGCCTGTCTCTGGTGTGTGGAAAGAAATAAAGGCTAAATGAATTCACACACACCACACTGGGAGGTAGGAAAATTCCTACTAACCTTAGGTACTTCTCTGTTCCTTCACCACAAGCAGGTTCTCCAAACAGCTGGTCCAGGAAAAAGTCAACTATTTAAGATAAATAATCAAAAAGGAACCAGAGTAAGCATTATATAGACATTAGAAGAATCAAACAAATGACAACAACAAAAGAATGAAAGAAACGGAGAATACACAGTATATAAAGTACTTTCATCAGAAAAATATAGCCAGGGAGAAAAGGAAAATTGTGATCAAACTTTCATTATAATGTAATGGTTACTACAGATTAGCTAAATCAATATCCACTCCAACTCCCTTCTAGCATTTTGATTTTGTTTTCTGCAACTTTACTGAATACATTGATTAGTTCCAACAGCTTTTTAGTGGATCTTTAGGATTTCTTACATATAAGATAATACCTTCTGCAAACAGAGACAGTTTTACTTCTTCCTTTCTGATTTGGATGCCTTTTATTTATTTTTCTTGCTTGATTTCTCTGGCTAAGGCTTCCGGTGGTGGGAGCAAGCATCCTTGCCTTATTCCTAATACTTGAAAAAGAGCTTTCAAACTTTCGCCATTGAGTATGATACTAGCTGTGGACTTATCATATATGGCCTTTATTCAATTAAGATTTGTTCCTTCTATACACAGTTTGTTGAGCATTTTTATCATGAAAGGATATTGTTATTTTGTCAAATGTCTATTTTGAATTAGCTTAAGCAATAAAAGAATTTATTTGTTCATGTAATCAAGTGTCAGTTCAATGCTAGAATCTTCTTTCAGGATCTGGAGACTTAAATACTCTTCCCATACATAGGACTTGTAATATATAATTTAGGACTTGTCTCTAGAATATAGAGGAAAGATAAAGTTCAGTGCTCATGGATAATTTGGTAGTAGTGGAAAATTTACAGCTTTTTAAAGCGATGTTTGTTCTTGTCTTCTAACTTGGTAGATCAGTAGGTTAACATCTGATCTTTGATTTATAAACCAATGACACATTCTTGATTTAAGGACAATAATCGTTGCAGTTGTGAAAATAAGCACCACCACTTAGACTGCCTGGCAGTGTCTACATTGTAAAACAAGCCCCAGTTTCGTTTATATTGAATTTGGGATGATGTGGCGTTCATCTACCAAGAGTCATTCCAGGCTACCAGAGCAAGAGGTCATATAATTTCTCAAAAAACCCTGCAGTTAGCTGGTAGCTGCTTGATAGTCAGGAGTGAATACCGGAGGCAAGGAGTGTTTAAACAGAAGCTTAGAATTCTGCAGGCACAGTGACAGAGGAAAAGGCGTGGACTGTGGAATCATCAGACCTGGGACAAAATTTTAATTCACTCACTTATCTCTATTCATTCTTGAACAAGTAACTCAACTCTGGATCTCCATATCCTTATCTGTAAAATTTATATAATGATATCTACCTCATAATGTTGTTGTGAGGTTGAAATGTGGTAACATGTAGAGTATCTAGCATACAGAGGAAGCCAGATAAAAGGTAGCTACTTTTCAGACTTAATCATCCAATATTTGTGTAGTTTATGTTCATAAGTCTTTATTAGACTGTACATTTCAACACAGCCAGTGTCCAAGAAGAGCAGTGGTATTCATATTGATGACTCAGACACTAGCTTTTTAAGACCCTAACAGCAGTCTTAATCTACAAGTAATAAATGGTGATCAAAAGGGTTTTAGTGCTAATGTAATTAATTAGTATAATGTTGATAAATTCAACGGGAACTTTTCCATCTCATTTTACTTGCCTGCTCTGCAGCTTTTGACACTATTTGAAACTCTTCCTTGAATATTGGTGTTTCTCGAGTTCCGTAACACTTTCCCCCTAATCTCCCTGACTGGTCTTTCTAAATCTTTTTGTGGGCAACACCTCCTTTTTCCCACCACTTAAACTTTGGTTTTCCTTAGCCCTCATTCAGCAGACAACCCTTCTCATTCTGACTACTGTTTTTAGGCAATCTCTTTCGCTCCCAAGATTTCACTTGTTATTTAACCCAGGGCCACTGAGTAAGATTGTGCAGGTTGTGCACTGCCCTAATGTGCTAAGGTGAAAAAGAGAGTGAAGGCAGAAATCCAGTCTCTGCTCTGCTTGCCAGGCTGTGTACCCAGGGCTAGGGTTTACCTAGAGAGAATGCTTTCTTTACATCTGAAACCTAGATGAATCTTAAGAAAGAAGCTAAATAATTGCAGGCAATAAGCCATGTGATTCATTTATTTGTATTATTAAAATAGAGCTATTCGAAAAAGCAAGCTTAATCATAATTTTCTAGAGTCATCATTGACTATGAACTTTTTATTTGATCCTTGAAAGGAAGAATCATATGTTCCAATGAAATCTGAGAAAACTGAATCCCTTCAACGTTGTGGTAAACCAGGGATAATGGAAGGTGCTATGTAGACATTAACAACATTGGGAAGTCCCTGGCAGTCCAGTGATTAGGACTCTGAGCTTCCACTGCCAAGCGCCCAGGTTCGATCCTTGGTCAGGGAACTAAGATCCCACGAGCCGCATGGCTTGGCCAAAAAAACATTAAGAGCGATGAGTCAAATTTTCCTCCAAAACAGATTCCAAAGTTTTAGTTAATTAGCCAGACTCAAATTTAGAACAATTCTTTTTAATTGAAGGAAATGGTTATTTGCAAACACTGTTTCAGTAATTGTAACCAGAATGAATTACCATAAAAACATAGAAAAAGCTTTTTTCTCATTTTGAATGAACCTTATGTCTACATCAATACATCAGTAGAATTCTACATGAGGTTTAAACTTAAAACATCTACAAAGTTTCTTAAAGAACTTTATCACTACCTTAAGGAAACTAAATTAAACTGCTGCTGTAGAATATTCTCATTTCCCACTATAATACCACTTTCTTCAAAATTACAATAAAGATACATTCCCGTGGCTTTTTCATTACTTTGTGGGTTGTATAGAAAGCCTGCATTTTTATTTTATGCTTTAGATAATTCAATATGAGTCATACAAAAAATAGTCTTTTCTCCATAACATGGCTATAAGAGTTTTGCTTGTAAATATTTATATTGCTTCTGTCTTTAATAAAATCTGTAAACACTTTGGCAGGGTATTAAAGAGATCTCAGCTTCTTTCTATACTTTGTCTTAGGATGCAGAAAATGATAGAGGAACTTGCATAGTTTTTCTCTAAGAGGAAAATTAAGTTTCTAAATTGTTATTACAAAAGTAATATGTGCTTGTTATAAAAAAAAATCAAATCAAGTAGCAGAGAATGGTATGGAATTAATACAGTTCTTTCACCCTGTTCCCACTCTCAATCCCACTAAAGGTAGCCACTATCCAGACATTGTGTATGAAACACTAATATATAAACATGTTTGCATCCATGTTATGATTTGCTTTTTCCTTTAATATAATTTTAACTTTTTTAAAGCCAACATTTAAAGATTTACAACAGTCTTTTAATGGTTGTAGATTATTTCATTGCATAGCAATACTACAACTTATTTAATCAATTCCTTTTAAAGAACCTGGGGATGTTTTCCAGTTTCGTTTTAACATAAATAATGCTGGCCCCATTTTTTAATTTTCAAAAATTATGGTTGATTTTGCTGAACAAGTGGGCAAGGGAACACAAAGTCTGATGTCTACATTTATTTGCTCATAACCAATTCTGACATCTTAAGTGATCACCAAAATGATCAAAAAAATTTTATTAACTTCATGTGACTGTTCATCACATAATTGTCTCTGTTGATTTTGTGAGGACTTGTATTACATGTCCATGGAAATTTCCATCTGTACTTTCTTCCAAAAAATAAAAATAAAATCAAGACATTTCAAGTAACTGCTACTCTGGAAGTGCCAAGTTATTTAGATTATCAGAGTATTAGGGAAATGTATTCCCTCTTTTTGTCACACTGCATCCTAGAGGGCGGGGTTAAAGTGACTGGTTTTTGGACTGTGTAACACTGCATTCATGTCGCTGGGTCTGCCATTAACTGGCTATGTGACTTAAGAAAATTACAATATTTTGAAACTTCAGTTTCTTCATTTGTGAAATATGGATAATTATGAAAATTAGCTTTACATGAATATAGGGATGTTGATGAATTACAGAAGATGTGCAAGTGAATCTTCCAGAATAAAACTTTGCACATTGTACAAGCTTACTAAATCTCAGTTATTATCATTATTATTCTAATTTTTAATAAAACCATTATTTGAATCATCCTACAATTGACTCTCTACCACCTATAACATAAACTATTCTTGGGGCTTCCCTAGTGGTGCAGTGGTTGAGAATCTGCCTGCCAATGCAGGGCACACGGGTTCGAGCCCTGGTCTGGGAAGATCCCATATGCCACGGAGCAACTGGGCCCGTGAGCCACAATTACTGAGCCTGAGCGTCTGGAGCCTGTGCTCCGCAACAAGTGAGGCCACGATAGTGAGAGGCCCGCGCACCGCGATGAAGAGTGGTCCCCGCTTACCGCAACTAGAGAAAGCCCTTGCACAGAAACGAAGACCCAACACAGCCATAAATAAAAATAAATTTAAAAAAAAAAACTATTCTTAATGGCTTTCAGCATGATCTATCTAGTCTTAAATGACGTGTATCCACTGTCTACCTCTCCAGCCTCAGTTTTTCTTTTTTTTCCAGCTTTATTGATGTATAACTGACAAATAAATATTGTATATATTTAAAGTGCACATGATATTTTTATATACATTTTAATTTCTTTTTTTCTTCCAGTTTTATTGCGATATATTGACATACAGCACTGTATAAGTTTAAGGTGTACAGCATAAAGATGTGAGTTACATACATCAAGAAATGATGACCACAATAAGTTTAGTGACCATTCATAATCTCATATAGATACAAAATAAAAGAAAAAGAAAAAAAAGTATTTTTTTCTGATGAGAACTCTTAGGATTTATTCTCTAAACAGCTTTCATATATAACATAGAGCACTGTTAATTCTATTTATCATGTTCTGCATTACATCACTAGTACTTATTTCTCTTAAAACCAGAAGTTTGTACTTTTGACTACCTCCATCCAATTCCCCCTCTCCCTACTCCCCACCTCTGGTAACCATAAATCTGATCTCTTTTTCTATGAGTGTTTTTTTTTTTTTTGCCTGTTTCGTTTTTGAAGTATAATTGACCTACAACACTATGTTAGTTTCTCGTATATAATACAGTGATCTGATATTTCTATACATTTGAAAATGATCTCCAAAGTAAGTCTAGCTACCATCTGTCACCATACAAAGTTATTACATAATTCTTGACTATATTACCACACTATACATTTCATACCCATGACTCATTTATTTTGTAACTGGAAGTTTGCACCTCTTACTCTTCATCACCTACTTCTCTCCTCCCCTCACCATACTCCCCTCTGGCAACCTCCAGTTTTTCCTCTGTACCTATGACTCTCTTTCTGTTTTGTTATATTTGTACATTTTTTAAAAAAATTTCACATGTAGCTGAAATCATACAGTATTTGTCTTTGTCTGACATTACTCTTAACGCAGTACCCTCTAGGTCCATTCATGTTGTCATAAATGACAAGATTTCATTTTATGGCTGAGTAATATTCCACTGTATATATTATACCACATCTTCTTTATCCATTCGTCTATCGATGGGCACTTAGGTAGCTTCCATATCTTGACTATTGTAACTAATGCTGCAATGAACATCAGGGTGCATATATCTTTTTGGATTAGTGGTTTTAATTTGCATTTTGCTTATGATTAGTGACTTTGAGTACCTTGTCATGTACCTGTTGACCACTCATATGTCTTCTTTTGACAAATGTCTAAACAGGTCCTTTGCCAATTTTTAAATTGGATTTTTAATTCTTTGCTGTTGAGTTACTTGAGTTCATTATAAATTTCAGATATTAACTCCTTATCAGATGTATGGTTTTTAAATATTTTTTTCTCATTCTGTAGGTTGTCTCCACTCTGTTGAGTATTTCTTTTGCAGCACAGAAGATTTTCAGTTTGATGCAATCCAGCTTGTCTGTTTATTTTTGTTTGCTGTGCTTTGGGGAATCACGTTTTTTAAAAACAATCAGTGTCAAGAAAATTTTTCCCTATACTTTTCCCTAGTAGTTTTATATTTTCAAGTTTTACATTTATGCTTTTAATCCATTCTGAACTGATTTATGAATGTAGTATGAGATAAAGATCCAATTTTATCCCTCTGCATGTGGCTATCCAGTTTTCCCTGCACCATTTATTGAAGAGACTATTCTTTGCCAATTGTGTTCTGGGCACTCTTGTCAAGGATCAGCTAACTATAAATTTGTCAATTTATTTCTGGGTTATCTATACTGTTCCATTGGTCTACCTGTCTGTATTTATGCCAGTAACATCGTGTTTTGATTACTGTTGCTTTGTAATATATTTTGAGAGAACCAGTTTTCCTGGACATTCAGCAGTCCATTGATCCAAACAAATTTCCAAGCCCAGAAAGCTGCAAAGAGAAAAGGGGAAAATACAGTGTTAATGAAGGGAATAGGAAATGAAGAAAAGCTATCAAAGAGCCCAGTTAAGGAGAATTTTGCAAAGAAGCCCAAATCTAAGCAAAGCTGCCCATGCACTCCAATCTTGGCTTCAAGCTAGTCAAGCTAATCATCCCCAGCAAGTCATCTTACAGAAGCTACACAAAATAACTGACAAAGATAAGCCTGCTTTCTGTGAGTAGCTTTTGGGGGCTGTGGAATTTTATCATAAACCTTTTATTATTTACTTTCATTACTTTCACATCAGAACATATTTAGTGATTATCTACTATGTGCTAAGCACTGTAGTATGTGAAAAACAGACTTGTGTGCTCCTGAAGCTTGCAGTTTAGTGGACAAGAGAGCTGTTAATCAGATGATCATATTAATAAATCTATTATTACCAAGTAAGTTAAAGAACATGATTATTTGCTTAAATAAAGGAATCTGACATAGGCTAAGTGATTAGGAAGGTATCCTCCAGAAGCAACACTTAATCTGAGAGCTGAAGGAAGTATTGAAATTAACCAGAAGAAAGGGACAAATTTTTCAGAAAGAGGAAACAGCTTGGGTGAGATCAACAGTGCCAGCCCAGTCACAGCACAAAGTGAATGCAAAATGTGTGCTTAAGTTTAATAGAATTACAACAGCTCAAGTCAGCATAACAATAAAAATGACAACAACAACGATAATAAATACCACTACCATCTTTGTGTATCTTCCATGTGCTAGATCAATGTTGAGTACTTGAAATACATGTCATTTATTGAATAGACTTACCTGAAAGGCCATGTACAGTTTAAGTATTACCCTATATTTCATTACATCCCTTCCAAAAAATATTACAAAAAGAAAAGTCAGAGTTAAAACTTCCGTCTTTAAATCCAATAATAAAAATAAAAGATTGGTTTGTAATATGCTCTCCAGGATCTTAAACGTGTCATATGACAACAAACCAATTCAATTCAAGAAATGGTCAATATTTATAAATTTTAAAGAGTAAAAAGTTTAAAACTCTTATTGTATTTCTCGTACTGAAAAGTTAGTAAATTAGAAAAAACCTGCTGACAAAAGAAAATTATAAAGAATATTCAGACTTATTTAAGAGCTATTTGTTTATCACTAGCAATACAAAGTTCCATGAAGGCTGTTCAGTTTGTCATTGATTTTTATGCAGTGAAATAATAATATTTATTCATTAATTACAAGCAAAAATATAAACTCCTCTGCAGCTATAAAAGACTGCTCTGTTTTGAACTAAACTGAATTTTCATTTTCCTGCACTCTACTTTCAAGAGAAAGCTGTTATAGATACAAAAACAACCTGAGACAGGAGATTTACATTTGTTTTTACTTTTTAAACTAATTCCAACTATTTAACAAACATTTATTTTGGACTTTTACTATGTACAAGATAATTTACTACACATGGAGGAGGACACAGATAATCAAAGATCTATTCTCTACGCTCAGCAAGCTTATGATTGAGAACTTTTACTTCTGACCAAGATGCAATAACACACAGACTGAATTCACCTTCTTTCCTGAACCAACCAAAAGACCAAAATAATATATGAAACAATGGAGTTTTGGATAGTGGCCATAAGCAATGAAGGACAGTTTAAAATTTACAAAATAAAATAAACAATCTGCTTTGGAAAAGACACTGTTAAGAAGATGAATAGGCAAGCCACAGACTGAGAAAATATGTGCAAAGCACATATCTGACAAAGGACTTGTACCCAGAATATATAAAGAACTTTCAAAATTTAATAATAAGAAAACAGCCCAATTAAAACAGTAAGCAAAAGATTTGAATGGTCACTTTACTGGGAAAATAGCACATTAAAAGATGCTCAACTTCATTAGCCATTGGGGAAATGCAAATTAAAACCAAAATGAGGTTCTACCTCACACCTATTAGAATGGCTGAGATTAAGGGTTGACGAGAATATGGAGGAAATGGAGTACTCATGCACTAATGGCAGGAATGTAAAAAGGGAACAGTCAGTTTGGAAAACAGTCTTATACTTTCTTAAAAATTAAACATACACCTACCATATGAGGTAAACATTCTACTCCTAGGAAATTACTCAAAAGAAATAAAAACATGCGTTCATACAAAAACTTGTACATGAAAATTCTTAACAGCTTCATTTGTAGTAGCCTAAAGCTAGAAACAACCCAAATATGAATCAATAGTTAAACACATAAACAGTTAGTGACAAAACCAGACAGTATCACACTGCACAGCAACAAAAAGAATAAGCTATTGGTACACACAACAACATGGATGAATCTCAAAATAATCATGCTGAGGAGGAAAAGTACAGACTATATTATTGCATTTTTAGAAAATTCTGGAAAATTCAAACTAATCTAGTGGCAAAAAATCATTCTTTGATTTCCCTTGAAAGGAGGGATGGGAAGTCGGAGGAGGGTGCCATTACCAAGGGACATGAGGAAATTTTTGAGTGATGGATATGTTCATTATCTTCATTATGATGTTGATTTCACATATATATACATTTGTCAAGACTCGTCATATTGTATACTTTAAATATGTATGTCACAGATGTAGAAAACAAACTTATGGTTACCAGGGAGAAGGTGGGGGAGGAATAAATTGGGAGATTGGGATTGACATATACACACTACTATATATAAAAAGATAACTAATAAGGACTTACTGTACAGCACAGGGAACTCTACTCAATACTCTGTAATGACCTATATGGGAAAAGAATCTGAAAAAGAGTGTATGTATATGTATAACTGATTGACTTTGCTGTACACCTGAAACTAACACAACGTTGTAAATAAACTATACTCCAATAAAAATTAATTTAAAAATATGTATGTAATTATACTTCAATAAAGCAGTTTAAATTTTTTTTTAAAAAGAAGGGAACACGGGCTTCCCTGGTGGCGCAGTGGTTGAGAGTCTGCCTGCCAATGCAGGGGACACGGGTTCGAGCCCTGGTCTGGGAGGATCCCGCGTGCCGCAGAGCAACTGGGCCCGTGAGCCACAACTACTGGGCCTGCGCGTCTGGAGCCTGTGTTCCGCAGCGGGAGAGGCGGCGATAGTGAGAGGCCCGCGCACCGCGATGAGGGGTGGTCCCCGCTCGCTGCAGCTGGGGGCAGCCCTCGTACAGAGACGAAGACCCAGCACAGCCAAAAATAAATAAATAAATTTATTAAAAAAAAAAAAAAAGAAGGGAACACACACAAAAGAAGGTTATGATCTAGCAGGCATAATCAACATGTAAGCATTGAACTCTGACCCCCAGCAGAGTTACTGAGACCAAATTATACAGAACAGATAAAAATAATTCCGGCCAGACAATTCGGTATTGAGAGAGCATTTGCACTGGACTTTGAAGGATGGGGAATTATGGGGAAAGGGAAGAGAATTCTAATGGGAAAAAATAAATAAAAATATTCCAAGGTGCAGAGGCAGGGATGTGCAGATGCAATTCAGGAACCTGAAAGTTTTGCATGTGTCTGGAACACACTGGGCTGGTAAATGAAAGGAACCTCACTGTGGAAAATTTAGTTCAATAGTTCAAGATAAACTTGCAAGAGTCATAAATCTCCTAAGCTGTATATCCAGGTTCATCGCTTATGAGTTCTGCATATACATAAATTAAAAAGACAATTTTGCTATGCTTTCTCCCACTGCAAAACAAGTATGCTTCTTCCTCCAGTTTCCAAAATCATGCTCCTCATTCCTTCTGAGTCCTAACCAGCAGTGTTCTCCAGGTGTACATTTCTACTAACAGTCTGTTCAAAGCACTTGAGTCTTTTTCTATCATACTTACTAACATTCCTCCAGCCTCTACCCACTACCCAGTTCCAAAACCACTTCCACATTTTCAGGTATTTGTTACAGCAGCACCCTACCTGCAGGTACTAAAATCTGTGTTAGTTTTTTATTGCTGTGTCATAAATTGCCATGAACCAAGTGGCTTAAAACAACACACATTTGTTATCTCAAGTTTTCATGGGTCTGGAGTCTGGGCATGACTTACTTGAGTCCTCTGCAGGGTCTCACAGAGCTATAATTAAGTTGTCCTCTAGGCTGTGTTCTCATCTGAAAGCTTGATTGAGGAAGAATTTACTTCTAAAGTTCATTTAGTTGTTGGCAGAAACATTTCCTTGTGGCTGTATAACTAAGGGTCCCAGGTTTTTGCTGACTTGAGGAAAGAGGCCACCCTTAGGTCCTAGAGGCTGTCTAGTGTTCTTTGCCATACGTGCTTCTCCAACATGACCAATTACTTCATTAAGGAGAGTCTCTAGCTCCGGTATCCTAAGCAGAGACTTACACAATATGAGGTGGTCATGAACATGATATCCCATCACTTTTTGCTTTATTCTATTTGTTAAAAACAAGTCACAGGTCCAATCAGCACTCAAGGAAAAGGTGGGGACAATAGGAAATTACCTTAGGGTCTTTATGCCATTGGAGTTCTGCCAACACTTTCCTGCTGTGTGACCCTGGAAAAGATCTTAATTATGCTGTGACTCAGTTTCCTCACTTATAGAATGGGAAGAAGAATACTTACTTTATATGTTTGTTATGAGAATTATGAGATAATTCACATAAAGAGTATAGAAAAAATGCCTGGCATATATCCAGAATTTAATACATTCTAGCTATTGTTATTTTAATTAGCATGTAAGTGAAAGAGAATCATCAAAGGGTTTTGAATAGGGGATGATATGGTCAAAGATGGGCTTTAGGAACGTAGGTGGCCAGCATAATCAGTGTGCATTTGAGATAAGGTATGATAAAGCTTCTGCTTAGGAGCAGATTCCCTGTGTTGTGTAACTCTGGGGCTGGGGGTAGGGTGCTATTCATACAGAATAAAAAGTGAATATTGTTTCGTGTGGTTGAGCAATGCAGCAGACCTGGCAGGATATTCTAGCTATAATCCAAATTAGAGTAATAAAATGAGAGCCTTCAAAATGAATGAATGAATAAACACAATGTATTACATGCATACAATTCAGTCATCAAAAGGAATGAAGTTCTGACACATGCTACAACGTGGTCAAACCTTGAAAACATCATGCTAAGTGAAAGAAGCCAGACACAAAAGGTCTCATATTGTATGATTCCATTTACATGAAATATCCAGAAAGAGGAAATCCATAGAAACAGAAGGCAGATTAGTAGATTCCTGGAGCTGAGGGGAAGAAGGAATGGGGAGTGACTGTTTAATGGGTATAAAGTTTATACCCAGGACCATGCCCTGACTCTTCAGTTATTTAAACAAATAAATTAATTCTCTGCCCCCTCTTAGTTCTGGTAAGCTTTATTTTAGTTTCTTGCATACCTGGTCTCAAGAAATGAAGTTCTGGCCAGGTCTTTAAGGCAGGGACTCAGCAAAGGCTAAAGAAGACACAGCTTCTCTCCCTGGACAGAACTCCACAACTAAAGAAATACATTTCACCTATTCTTACTCTTCCTATTATTTCTTATTTCTAATACTACAACTATTACTACCAAAACGCTACTGTTATCACTACAGCCATTACTGCTGAGATTATACAACTGTTATTACTAATTATACTACTACTGTAACTACTTGTATCCTTGATTTAAAAATGGAAAACATTGTCCTACTCACTTATATCTGTAATGCTTACAGGAGCCCTGAGCTATTGTCAGTACCCTACCTACAGATGAGGAAACTAACACTCAAGAGGCCAGATTCACAGCAGTAAGTATGTCAAGCCTGCGTTGAATGGCTCATTGTGCTTCATGTTGCTGACAATGTATTGGTCCTTCTAAGGGGACTGGCCACCGGCATCCCTGGCAAAGGACAGAAAGGGATTGAATCACCATGGGTAGTACTAGTACCTCAGACCTTTGTTCTACCACCCAACCGTGACTGATTGAATCAAGGACAGACACTTAACTCAGGAATGGAAGTTCATCAACTACTTAGAAATTTGAGGCCCGACACAAAAAGGATAAGTGAGATCATCATCAGAAATTTATACAATGAAATTGTTGAAGAGTATTTAGCTCGTGGTGAAATCAGAAGCAGAAAGGATGCCAAGAGTAAAGAAGAAGGCAAGCCATTTTCAGGGAGAAGTTATAAGGAAGCAAAAAATATGAGTGGAGGACACTAGTCAGTAAAGAGAAGAGAACTAAATAGATTCAAAAAGAGAAGCAGAGACGCCATTAGGAAGAGAAAGCTGTGTGGCGAAGATGTGAGGGGGGTAACAGGCCCCTGAAGTGGCTGGGGTTTCTGATGAATGCTGTTTTTGGATAATTCACTCTTATTTTTACATAATTCACTCTTATTTTTACAATTTGGGGTGTTTGAATGAGATCATTGTTCTTTACAACTAAGCAAACTTGATTAGGGCTCTGGGCTACAACATGGAACATTGGACATGGGAAAAAATTATAGCGAAACTAACACAGATTTTGCCTTTACACTGTGTGGAAAAGCCTCCCCCCGCACTGCCCCCATCTCCCTGCCCCTAACTACCTATTACAGAGAATAGTATTGATAGCAGAATCTGCTCTGGGCTAAGCATATAGATGCAAAGTAGGGTGTCTTAGCTCTGGAAGCAGCCAGGAAAGAGAGCCAGACAAGTAATTTGTGAGTTGCAAAAACCTTCCAAACATTGCCTTCAGTGGTCCTATGTGATGAGAATTAATGTCCATAACAATGCTCTACTACATCTTAATTTGGGAAAGGTATACCAGACTCTATAAAGTAGAAAACGAACCTAAAATTTGTAATTTGTGCGTTGCATCAATCTCCCAAACACTGCCTTCAGTGGTCCTATGTGATGAGAATTAATGTCCATAACAATGTTCTATTACATCTTAATTTGGGAAATGTATACCAGACTCTATAAAGTACAAAATGAACCTAAAATTTTTTCAATAACAAGGCTTGGAGGGTATTATTCCATCAGTAAATCAAAAACACCAAACTTCCTGAATGCCCACACCCCCCCAGATTCTGCTTTTCACTGGGGTTTTACTGGATGCACATTAAGTGTGAGACTGTGCCAAAGAACAAGCTGAAATCACTCAGAGGGGGACCCTGTGGAGGGGTGGGAGCAGACTTATCCCAGAGGGACTCCAGCTCCAAGAGACATCAGTTCCTCAGGTTATTAACTTCAGCCGAATCATCTGTATACCACAGTCTCTATTCTAGGTTCTGTAAGGGGAAACCTTTCCATTAGAGTTCAGTGAGTCTTTTATTTCTTTCTCCTTTCCATTTACAGATACTCGCCCCAGGGAAGCGTTACTTGAAAATGTCCTTGCTTCCCAGGCATATGCTAGTGAAAGAGGCGGGGGAGTGTTTGACAGCTGAGTGCTCTGCTATAACACAGAGATTGTCTGGATAAAACATGGATTGGTTTTCTTGAGACTGGACCAGTCCCTAAAGAGAATTTCACTATATTAAAAGAGCAATGCATTCTCCCGTGATAGTCTGGGCTAGAGAAGGAACCCCTGTTGCCATGGTATCAAAAACACTATAGAAAGAAAGGAATAAGTGCTTTGTGATGGATATAAATAACACCTACGCAGCAAGGAAATTTCCCAAAATCCTTTGTGTAACTTGAGCACCAAGTTACTATAAACTGAGGAAAAGTAATAGAAGAAAAAGTATTCTCCTCCCATAATTTTTTTTATTTCTCCATATGTATTTTTTCAACAAAATGGTCTGTCTGCAGGTCTATTTTTATAACTCTCTTTTTTATGTTCATCTCCTTTAGATAGTTCATTGAAGTGCTTAAATATGTAGATTCTAAAATAAAACAAGGTCCACAAATTTCCCTTACCACATTCTCTATTAGAGTTGAGTTAAATTTTAATTAAAGTGAGTTACAAGCATGCCGATACTAAATATATTGCTTTCCATGGCAAAGTTCTTTTGGTACATACCTAAGTCTCAAATATGCACAGGTAAGACAATCAGGAAGCTTAGATTCCAGGGAACATCTCCTGATCAGAAGGTAGTCATTTCAGTCACATTTCATGCACATGAGGGATTCGAGTAAGATGAGAGAGTGGCAATTACCCTTCTGCTTTAACAGAGCCTTCATTTACTAGAAAACATCCTCCTTATCAACTATTTCAGTGATTCAAATCAGAAAGGAAAAAATTCCTTTGGGAGTACAGAAAATATGAGAACATCATTAGTGGAGATAACGCTTTATGATTACCCTCATTTTATGCCTCCCTAATTTCTGCTCTTCTGTTAAAATCTTTAAGAAGGATGACTTAGTGAAGGGGTCAAACCTTCAATATCTAGCTAGAACACTCATAATTGCAATAATAATAATAACAACACTGTTGATTTGATGAACTGCCAGACATTGGGCTGTTTTACATTTCAGGCTTATTCAGACCTCAGAAAAATTCTATAAGATAGGAAAGATTATACCTGTTTTAAAGTTTTCAGTCTCATTATAACTCCACTAAAAGTGTGAGGAATATATAAAATTGTTTATCTCAAAGAACATACAATATACTAAGGAAAAGATGGTATGTACACGTAGGTCAATTACAAAGTATAATCAAGGATAAAATCCTGGAGCACAAAATATAACTGGAGGACAATAAATATGAAAATACCATAGATCTTTATTCATTCTTGAGTCACCAAAACCCCAGTTCAGACCTGTCCGGCAAGCATGGTCTGCACTCTGTTCAGCTGTTTGACCAACGAGCTCATTCTCTCCACATGTCATTGGAGATGGTTAATGAATCAGAACACTCTTCAGCATCTTGGATGACTGCTTCAGCAGCATACATTATCCATATTTCACTATACATCCATCAGATGGTAGGTTTTTTATATTAACAGAGTTGGTGACCTCAAATTCACTCTTGAAAAGTCATCATGTTTCCCTTGCCATTAGGTAAATTGATCAAAGGAAGGAGAACTGGTTTTACCATTTGTAAGGACCTTACAGATTTTCTAGTCCCCAATTTTTCTTTCACATGTTTGAAATTGATGACAGCCTCATAAAATCCTAGGTCATAAATTTAGATCTCTTAAATTACTGCCTTATCCTCAACTGAATATAACTGATATTTGCTCAGTATTTACTATATCCTGGGTACTGTGCTAAGGGCTACGAATATAGTGGTAGACAAGACACAGCATAGTGAGAATTAGGGAAATTTTGGACAGTATTTGAATATTATTTATCTATAAACATTACACATGTTTAAGCTACTATATTGATAACAGGATGGCAATGACCTTAATAAGGTTTATCATTTAATGCATGTCTCAATGTGTCAGATCCTGTGACGTTATGTTTCATACCTTGCTTAATTCTTTTAATAACCATGTGAGATATTTACCACTGTCCCCATTTTGTATATGAAGAACTTGAGCCTTAGATGGATCAAGAATTCTGATTATGGTCAAACAGCTAAAGACTGGAATGGATGCATATTTAATTCCAAAGTCTTAACTCTTTCCACTGCACTATGTGTCTGAGATCTCTTTCTTAATGCTGTATTTCCAAACTTTCTATGGATATTGATAAATAAAAAATATAAGCTGGGCATATGGTCAAAATTAATAATTCCAATGCTTCAGCTTAAAAGATATACAATGAATAAAGATTATATTTTGAGATATTCTGGTCACTTAGCTAAATTTCAATAGTGCAAATCATTATAAAGTTGGGTCAGAGGGGTGAACATGCAGAGAATCTCATTTTTTCTTAAAGCAAAGAGCATCATTATGTAATGTAAAGAACATGGACTTTGAAATCACAAACTTGGTTTTAAATCACAGCTTTGTCCTTCTCTCATTGTACAGTGTAGGCAATGTTTCTCAAAACCTCATAGTGAACCTTAGAGTGAACATTTTCTCATGTGTAAAAATAAAGCTCATGCCCCTCATCCAAGAGAATTGTGGTGGGGAATGAATAAGATCAGGTATGTAATGCAGGTATAGTGGACATTTAATAAATGTTCCTTCGGTGAATGGGGTCAATTTACAAAATAAGAGACTATTGTAGATGATTTGCACCAGGAGGAATGCTGCCGAAGGTGGTGGAAGAAATGTCTTCTAAATAACGATTTTGCTCCTTAGAAGAACAATGAGCATAACAGGAACAAGACGTGGTAGAGCTAAATTCCCTATTGGATGGAACCATTTGCATCCCTCTAACCAGGAAAGGAAAGGCATTGTCTCCCTATTTCAAGTAATGGAAGAGGATATAGAGTAGTTTTAAATGTGACAGAGGACCTTTCCCAGCACCCTTGAAATCACCATCTGCCTATATGCCTCATCTCCATCTCATCCCCAAACAGAAAGCTGATCAGGCTGTAGAAACAGTGCAGGCTGTATCTGGTCCACCCATGGGCTGGAAAGAGGCCACAGCAACATCCACAGCCCAGGATGTGTCTTTGCACAGGATCTTCTTTGTTGGAAGCAAAAGTGAATCCACATTGGTAAAACAGAGTGTGGTTTTCTCACTCATTGTTCACAGGTAAATCAGCATCCTTTGCTTTCAGAATACCAATATATGCTTTAGGCACACAGGGGGACACAGAGCTGTTCCCTTGGGTACAAGATAGGCACTTATGCTTAAAAACAAGAAAAGGAGATAGATGAAGGATAACATGAGGTTCCTCTTGGTGTCCACACAGCATCTCTTTACTTCAGGGTTCTCATTCTCATGGGAAATCGACATTTCCAAGAGTGATCATTTACCAAGGACCCTCTAGGAGCCAGGCATATATTATCCCTGATCTGCACATCAACCCTGCAGAATAAACATTATTTTAGATGAGGAAATTGAATCTCAAAGAAATAAACTGCTCAAGTCACAAAACTAATAAATGAAAGAGATGAATTTAGAACCCAAGTCTGTTTGAAGTCCATGCCAAGCCAACTTAGACTCCTCATCAGGATAGAAGTGAAGCTACTTGATAGATTCCATTGATAGACCTCCAGAGCCCAATATACATATAGTGAATTCCTACACATTAATTTAATCACTTATTAGAATGGTGAATGCCAGACAATGGAGGTAGGTTGAGCAAAAGCAAGCATCTGACATAGAAGCCCCACTCATACTACAGAATGTTAAATATTAAGTACATTTTGAATCACTATCTATTGTAATAATAACAGGGATTCCTCATGCACATATTAACACAGGACTTGCTTACACACTTGACGGAATTCAAAAGCAAAACTAGAGGTTAGAAAATCCATTTGCCAGGTTGAAAAATGCATCTGTTTTAGAATAACCTGTTAATAAAAATACCCATTGTCTCAAAACTCCCTATGTAGACGTACCCAATATGATAAAAAGAAGTTTGGAGAACAAAGGCAACATCTTTAAATATTTAAATGATTAAAAGGAAAATTAAAAATAGATTTCTTTTCAGTGAAAGATTTTAAATTGAATACATAAACCATGTTTGATTTCTAAAGCTAACATGGATGCATGTAAAGTATTAAAGATGTTTAACATGAAAATGTGTATTCAATAAAAAATAGATGATTCATTTTTATATGTGATTTCCAATTTATTTTGTCGGGCCCAATCTCCCATTGGAAATGCAGGCAAACATCCTTAAGTTTGCAAGATCAAGGAGTAATAGTATGTTCTATCAATTTTAGAAGAGAAAGAAACCTGCTTCAATATATTATTTGCTGGTATAGTAGTCTTGGGAATCAGCTAATAAGTAATTCCTATCGGTTACTCTGAATTTGGTTCCATGTCAGAAGTTGTGAGTACTGCAGAAGAAGATGGATGAGAGTCTTTATTTCCTTCAGTAGGTTGTGCTTTAGATGACAAGAGAAGACGCAAGTTAAGGTATGAGCCCTGTGCTATAGTAAACACAACTTTAGAAGCCGAGAAAAGGGACTTCAATATGAAATGATCTTTTTGGAGAAGATGCTGTGATGTAAGAGAATCTTGGCTAGAGAAGCCACATGGAGAAAGGTGAAGACTTCAGAAGAGGAATTTGAGTCCCATGGTCTCCCTGGATAGGGACAGTTAACATGGAAACAGGTGTTTAATTATCTATAAATCGCAGGATGCAGAGTGACAGCATCTCCAGAGACGTGAGGGTATCCATCTTAGGAATCTTACCCCCAAATAGGCCTTAGCAGCATGGTGTACCCACTTTGGTGTAGTCAGGGTATGCCATTGCTTAACTTAAAAAAGTTGTCTGTTCATTGTGTGAGAATACAAAGGAAGCAAGTTTAAAACTCAGGATAAAATATTGTTTTTCTTTGGAAGGGTTAGAAGACAATTTGGAATTGTTTTTTTTCATGACTCACTCACATGTGCACACATACAAACTCACAAATACACACCCAAAATGCAAGAATGTCATCAAATAGTAATTTACAATAGTGATTTACTGTTCCATGAATTGGTGGTAATCTGGGAATATAAATGCCACCAAGGAAAATTATTCAAAAAGTACTTACATGAAGGTTCCTGGTCCAGTAGCTGTAGAGTGGTGCTTTGGGAATTTGTGCTTTTTATTGAATATCCTGAAATGGTTTGGAAGTGGGAAAGTAAAGGATTCACTGCTCTACCTCTTCCATGGTAGACAGTCATCCTTCTCTGTGCAAATGATTCTATTAGTGGAGAGTTCATTACTGCACAAGGTAGTTTTGTTGGACCACTTTGGATTCATCAAAGAGTGTGAAATAAGCCAGTCACAGAAGAACAGGGCTGCATGACTCCACTCATATGAGGCATCTATCCCAGCAAACTGAGAGAGGCAGAGAAAACCATGGTGACTGCCAGGGGCTGGGCGGTGAAGGAAATGGGAGCTGTTGTTCGCTGGGTATAAGGCTCCAGCTACGTTAGATGAGTAACTTTTAGAGAGCTGCTGTACAACAGAGTACCTACAGCTAACTTGACGGTGTTGTGCACCTCAACATTTATTAAAAGAATAGACTTCATGTTCAGTATTCTTACCACAAGAACAAAAGCAAAGAGACACAAGGGAACTTTGGGAGGTATTGGAACTGTCTCTTACCTTAATCTTGGTGATACTATCACAAGTGATTGCATACATTCATACTCACCAAATTGTATACATTAAATAAATATGTGTAGTTCTTTGTATATCAATTATATCTCAGTAAAGCTGTTAAAAAAGTGTTTCCATATATAGGACCAAGTTTTGCAATTTTTCCTCAGTAGCCTGGTTTCAGATCCATGACAAAAGCCTCTACTTCATTCTGTGAAAGCATTCAGATGTTTTTAAAAAGAATTATTTGGATATTTTTATAATCAGCCTGATTCTTCTTTTCTTAAATGGAAACCTCACTTATTTCAAAATTTCTTTGTGCTAAATAGTTTCCAGGGCCTTCATCATCCTTGACACCCAACTGTAAACAGCCCAGGCTTGTCAGCATTTCTTCCCTCTCCCTCTACTCTCTCTGCGTGACTTCCTTCTTATTCATCACTTCCATGTCAATGACTCTCAAATAGTTACCTCCCCCCAAGGCCTCTCATACCCCAAATGCCTACTAGATATCACCTCACACTTATCAAATTCATTATGTCTAAAATTGAGCTCATTGTTTTTCCCCAAACTCATGCCTCCTCCTCCTCTTCCTTCATCACCTTCAAGTCTTCCCCCTCCCCTGCCTCCTCCTCCTCCTTATCTATGTTTCCTATTCAGGACCCAGAACTACCATCCACCTTGTTGTATATCAGGCCCCTGAAGGCTTCCCTGTCTTTTTCCTCTCTCTCACTCTCTTTAAGCAATAGGTAATCTAATGCCAATGATTCTATCAACTAAATACCTTTGAATTATTATGCTTACTTTTTAAAAATTTTTATTTATTTATTTTATTTTTGGCTGTGTTGGGTCTTCATTGCTGCACGTGGGCTTTCTCTAGTTGTGGTGAGTGGGGACTACTCTTCGTTGCAGTGCATGGGCTTCTCATCATGGTGGCTTCTCTTGTTGTGGAGCACCGGCTCTAGGTGTGCGGGCTTCAGTAGTCGTGGCTTGCAGGCTCTAGAGCACAGGTTCAGTAGTTGTAGCCCACGGGCTTAGTTGCTCTGCGGCATGTGGGATCTTCCCAGACCAGGGCTCGAACCTGTGTCCCCTGCATTCACAGGCGGATTCTCAACCACTGCGCCACCAGGGAAGTTCCTTTACTTACTTTTATCACTATTGTTCTGCTTAACTTCAGGCCCTGAAGTTAATAATATCCTAAATATTCTTCCTACCACCATGCTCACTCTATAATCAATTCCCCACACTGATACTAGGAATCTTTCTAAAATATAAATATGATCATGACACTCCTCTGTTCACTATTGATTGGGGGATCTCAATTACCTTCTAGATAAAGCCCAAGCTTCCTGATGTGACAAACAAGGTCCTCATTCTCTAACTTCCTCTTTCCCCACACCGCATATACTCTGGGCTTCAGAAATATTGAACGGCTTTTCCGATTTTTCGGTTTTTGTTCTATTTTCTCTTGCTCTTTTACGCTGTGCCTCCCCATCTTCGGTTTGTCAAGGAAACTTCTACTCACCCTTCAGAAACCAACTCGGGCACCGCCTCCCCCAGGAATCCTTCCCTTTGGTTCTCATCCACTCTGAGTCAGATGTTCCACCTCAGGTTCCCAGAGGACCACGGGCTCCATCACTGCTTTTGTCCTTATCACTATTTCTATGCCTGTTGCTGTCACTAAGTTGTGAACTTCCTGAGGTCAAGGACTGTTTTACTTTCATTTTTGTATCTCCTTTTACAGAGAGTTGCCTGGCTCATCTCAGGTGTTTGATAAATGTTTATTAAATTATCTCACTCATCAAAGATGGAAATTCAAGCTTATCTCTTGAATTCCAGTGTTTTTTCCTCTACCGTGTGGTTCTTTCGCCTCCACCAAATTGGGACGATTTCTAAGATAAATACCTACATCCATCTGAAAGATGAACAGCTTGACAAGACAGAAACTAGAGGAGTTTCCGAAAGCTGAAACTATATAAACACCAGGGAATTTGTATGCAGAGAGGAATATACAATATAGATAGAAAATTTCCAAAGCCTGAATTTTCTTACCCTAAGCCAGAGCTTCCACATGCTGATTTCTGCTCTGTGAGGAAGCCAGTCCTCAGCGCACATGCTATTCAGACCCCAAAGACAGAACGGCACTGATGGATCGCTGACAAAGGAACTGTTAGCCGGAGCCAATCACCAGGCGGCACTGCCGCCCCTGCCCAAGTATGACACAGTTTACATTTCACCCCTCAGAAGGGCGCTCCACCTGCAGGAGCAGAGGTCCCTACACAGAACAGGATCAGTTTTCAAGCTGGCAGATGGTTCAACAGAAACAGCACAAAAAGCTTGTTGCTCCAGGGCCTTAAATAGAACAAGATTAATTGAAATACACTTTTGGTGAGTTCCAAAGCAATAAGCTTGACAATTCATTTAATTTTTGAACTCACCTATCTGGAATAACAGATGGTAATTTTAAAAAACAATGAAATTCATTTTTCAAAAAATGTTCCCAAAATCTAAAGATCAAAGACTCTTATATTAACTTGTTTTTCCTTTACTCTGTATTCCTATTCTGAATAAGTGGAGGGAAATCTCACAAAATAAAAATAGTTCTATAATAAGAAGCAGTCAGCAGAGTTGCCACTGAGCATCAATTTATTCTGTTACATTAAATAAGTTGCTTCCCTTTCCTATGCCTCAATTTCCTCATCTGTGAGATGGGAGACCTAAGCTACAATAGCTCTCATACTCACACAATTTAAGATTGTATTTATATAATAGCTAGCATTTGTTGAGTGCATCCTATGTTCCAGAAACTAAATAGTTAAATGTATCTCAGTTAATCCATATAACAACCATTATCATCATCATTTCACAGATAAGTAAACTGAGGCTGAGAGAAAACACATTACTTACCTATGTTTTCCTGGCTAAGTGAGTGGCTGGGTTGGACTTTGATCCTAGGCTGTTTAACTGGAAGGTCTGTACTCTTAGCCAACTCCTTTTCCCTCCCCACTTATACTTGATAACTTTACAGACCAAAACAAGCTGGGCATGTGAGCAATTATTACTGACCACTTTGCTAATAGACCTGTCCAACGGCATATTGGCTTATGTGAGAGCCATGACACAAAGCACAACAGTTTGGGCTGTCTTGAGGGGATTTTATTCACCTTATTCTTCTACAACTTTCACACTGTGAAACTGGCAGGGCAAGTAACTCACCAACTTCACTGGGCTATAGTCCAGATGTCAGTAGGAAAATTATTATTTTTTAATGATGACATTTTAAAGTCTAACTTCTATTTCCTTTGGGAGGTTATTGGTTTCTTAGGAGCATTACTAATTTATAAATTCTAACCAAACTAGCCAGAATTGAGAAAAATTAAATTATTTTATGGTTTCTGGGAGAGTCCATAAAATATTTCCAGACATTGGAACGTAAATTCAAATTTAATCACTTTACTCTTGAATAGCTCATACCTTTAAGGGAAACATTATAAATATGAGAAAATTAACATTTCCTGATGAGTCAAAACAAATGTGTTTTCTTCATCTTTGTTGCCAAAAGGCAGTTTCTATGTTTTTAAACAAATTAACCAAGAAAGTTCTGAATATCAACCGTGCTTGACAATAATAGAGACACAAAAATGGCATGTCCACCCCTCATTGGGCTGACGGTGCAGATAGCCTTGTGTGATAGTTTGTAGATTAAGGCAGAAGAATATTATGGCAGAAAGGACAGCAGACTAGGAGTCCTAAGACTGAGTCTAGACTATTTCTGTAGAGACCTTTATAAACATGCAGACATTGTGGCTTTGATTTACGTTACCTTGCTAACTCCAGGGGCATGTTTGCAATGTAGCTCACTGACCTTCTTGGCTTTTATTGGACACTTATGTTAGCCTCAGCCTTTACCTAACTATCAAGGTCATAATGTCAAACATGACTTTATGGAAGTCCAAGCAGAAAACTTTTTGTCTAGGGAGAAGAGAAATCTTCAAAGGCATAATTAAGGGCAAGAGTAAGTCTCTATTTCTAAAATGCTATAGTCCTTTGGCCAACAATGGGTTTCATTCTGCTGTTTTGGGCTGTGAGATTTTAGAACTTAAACACACATAATGTATGCTTGCTTGAGGTGTTATGTAAAGCATGATCATATGCACGTGGCAGGTGAAAGAGAATAATTCAAGCATCAGGGTCTTTCTGTGCATAGGTATCAATGTCCCCCTGATTGTGTAAGTCTGTGGGATTCTACTGTAAGACATGTGGGAGTAAAATCTCTTTGGGGGACTTGAGAACCAGTGGGAAAGTAATGAGGAGAAGGAGCATCTAACCTGGTTCAGTTTCTTACTGGACACCACGCAATGCCACTGGAGTTTGTCTTTTTCATTTGTGAAAGGGGATAACAACCGCTGGCCTTACTATTCCGTGAGCTGTAGGCAACTCCCGAAGGAGAGCCTCTGTATGGTCCTCCCTGACTGTGGATTCCTCCCCTTCTGGTCTAGCTCACACTTGCTGCCAGAAAAAACATTCCAAAAACATATCCGACCATGACTTTCTCTGGGAGTTTTTTCTGCTCTTCTTGTCCAGTTAAATGCTACTCATTCTTGGGTCCAACTGAAACATACTTATTTCAAAAGCCTCTTCTGGTCACCCCAAGTCTAAGCCCTCTCCCGTGTGCTTCTTTATCATGGCACTCCAATCATGGCAAATCGGTTAGATCTACTCTCCCAGCTGTGTCTCCATTTTCCATGGATTCTAGGCTCATGGAGAGCAGGGATGATGTCTTTCTCTGTGCTTTCACTAGAACCTATCAGACATGTAATTATACCTAACAGTTAGTGAATGTTTACCATGAGTCTGGAATTGTTCTAAATGTTTTACATTTGTTACCTTAAATTAATCTTTGCAATAATCCTGTCAAGTGGATGCTGTTATTATCCCCAATTTATTAATGAGGAAAGTGGGCAATGAGAGGTTGCCAGAGCACATGCAACTAGCAGAAACAGGATTTGAACCCAAGCAGTTTGAATCCAGAGTTCTTGCTATTAACTTCTACTCTGTCTCTTCTACATAGTAGGTGCTCAAAAAATATTGCTAAATGAAGGAATGAAGTAGGGAATAAATAAATGAATTAAAATCCTTCAATAGCATCCTGTAATATTCAGAATAAAATCCAAACTCCTCATCATGACTAACATGATTCTGTGAAAACTAGCTTTGCTTGCCTCTAGCATCAGTTCTTGTCACGCATCAACATGGACCTTGAGCACCAGACACACATCTTGCCTTCATAAGTTGTTCAGTGCTATTCTTCTTCCTGGAATGCCCTTGTGACAGCCTGGCCAATGCCCACCTGACTTGGCATAGGTCTTGCCTCTTTGGGGGGAGTAGAATAGAATGTCATCTTCTGAACATTCAGACACGTTATGCATGACTTTATCCTAACATTTACTACAATGTATTGCAAATGTCCTTTTACTTATCTACCGCCTGCAAAAGACTATGAGCTTCTCAGGGGCAGGACCATATTTGACTTGCTTCTCTATCCCAGTTCCTAGCTTAGTGCCTGGCACTAAAAGATTCCCAAGAAGTGCTTATTGTATGAATGAAGATGATGGTTTTTGTATGTCTCCCTTCAAATCACTCAATACTCCAGAAACCACACCATCTTTAATATCACATGGTTGTGATGAAGTTTTTAAAGGGAACTTTTCTCAGCATCCCCACTCTCCATCTATGCCCACTAGAGGGCTGCCCATCAGAATAGACCCAGGCATAGAGTATTTGTCTTTCTCTGTCTGACTTATTTCACTAAATATGATACTCTGTAGGTCCATCCACATTGTTGCAAATGGCAGAATTTCATTTTTTATGGCTGAGTAATATTCCTGTGTGTGTGTGTGTGCGTGCACATGTGTGTGTAGGTATATACATATAGATCTCGCATCTTCTTTATCCGCATCTTTATTCATCTGCTGATGGACATTTAGGTTGCTTCCATATCTTGGCTATTGTAAATAATGCTGCTATGAACATTGGGGTGCACATATATTTTCAAATTAATGTTTTTATTTTCTTTGGATGTCTACCCAGGGGTGGAATTGCTAGATCATATAGTAGTTCTATTTTTAGTTTTTTGAGAATCTTCCTTACTGTTTTCCATAGTGGCTGCACCAATTTACATTCTCACCAACAGTGTACAAATGTCCCCTTTTCTCTGCATCCTCACTTATATGTGGAATCTAAAAAAAAAAAAAAAAAAAGCAAACAAATGTATATAACAAAACAGAAAGAGACTCACAGGTATAGAGAACAAAATAGTTGTTACAAGTGAGGAGAGGGAAGGGAGGAGGGTCAAAATAAGGCTATGGAATTAAGATATACAAACTATTATGTATGAAATACATAAGCTACAAGGATATATTTTACAGCACAGAGAAAAAGAGCATTAATATGTAATAACTTTAAACGGAGTATAATCTATAAAAACATTGAATCACTATGCTGTACACCTGAAACTAATATAATATTATAAATCAACTACTTCAATTTAAAAAAGAGAGAGAACGAGACAACAAGAAATAATCTTGCTACTGAGGGGAAGTAGAGGTGAAGAGTAGAAAAAGAAATAGCTTAAGAGTCCAGTATTGTTCTTAGGCTACTCAGGAGATGAGCTGCAGGTATTTCACTGGAGGGGTACTGGTCTGGGAAAAACCAAGGACTTCCTTGAGTATCTGTGTATTTCAGGAACAAGAGGAAGGGACACCTGGTCCACAGTGACTGTTCTTGGGCCTTTTCATGATGATTAAAATTGTCCTTACTGAGAATAAAACATTCTTTACAAAGATGAAAAGTAAATTTGAATATATAATGTGAGAAGCAATGCAATTGCTTACAAATTTATAGTAAATAGCAATATTTGCTGGAAGAATTGCCATCTATAGACCAAACAATAATATCACAGGACTGTGCCAGGTGACTTACCAACCTAATCTTATTAAATAACACCCTATTCCTCAAGATAGAGGTCCTGACCCCATTTTAACAGGTGAGGAAATGAGGTTCAGAGAGATTCACCTCCCTGCTTAAGTCACACTACAAGTGCAGGCCTGTCCACCCAAAGGCCATGCTCTTTCCATTGAACCATGCCACAAGATACTATGCAGAAGCTTCTGTGAAGAGTTTTGAGACAAGAGGAAAAGAGAACACAAAGCCACTGACCCATAGGCAGCAGTGGCAGATGGAGTGGGGTACTGGCAGTGGAGGGAGAAGACTCTGACACAGGAGTTGGGATTTTGAATCAAAATTATATTGAGTTCCCAGTGTTACTGTGGAAGTACTCTACATCCAGGCTCTCCCCATTCCCAGCGGTTCCTTTATGAGCCTGTGCCAATGAAGCATCTCCAGTTAGGGCACTGAGACATGTCCTGCTCTATCACAAGGTACCCAGATTGACAGGAACGGTTAGCAAAAGCAGGGAAGCTGCTCCTGAGTGTCTTCTTTGGCTTGGCGATCCCTTCAGGTTGAATTTTCTTAGGTCCCTGATCCTGAAAAAGTCTTCAGGGAGCCAAGTCATTTAGTGAAACAGTCCTGACACACACACTGCCCAGTTAGGATTACCTTGCATGGAGTGGCATTATTGTGACTATGGATGACTAGTTTACCAGTGGACAATAAAAGGCACGGTTGAAGCCAAGGGATAAACAGATGTCTGTGCAGCTCTTCATCCATGTTAGAGCCCTGAACCCACACCTGCTCCCTGGGCTGGGTAGAGCAGGATTCCCAGAGCACATCTTCAAGCCATGCAGCAAAGGAGAAAAATACTTGGCCTTCGGAGTCAGACACCAAAGTCATACCAAGGTTTTTCAACTTACCATTGTGATCTGAGGAAAGTCAACTTGCCTATCTCTGTCTCAGTCACTCAGCTGAAAAAGGATTAGTTGCAGAATCGCAAAGACAAACGCATAGTGGGTGTACAAAATATTTCAGATATTTCGTATTGTTCTCTAGCCCAGGAAAATGCCCACAAAACAGAAGTGCTTTCTCATATATATGATAACGTCAGGAAGCAAGAGCTGAGGAAATGAAGTAAACACTGGTGTCTCCAATATCAGACCTACAAAATGACATTTTAATTAATTGCATATAAACCTATTTGACCCACTAAACTGGGAATTTTTAAAAGTTATAAGCTGTGCATATCTGTGTCCTAGGACCCAGCAGTGAGTCCAGCATAATGTAGATATTCAATAAATGTTGATATGTGAACACGGAAATGAATGAACGATCCAGAGATGTAATCTGGATCACAGCAGGTCTGTGTCAGACTTGAGTCTAGAGGTGAACTCATGCATCTTTGCCCTTCTGAAGGCTAAATTGGGGCAGTACCGACTGGCTCAATAAACAAGTATTTCTCCAGTGAAGAGCATGCTTTTTCTCTCCCATTTCACCCTGTGTTTACTTATTCATAGCCCATAAAAAGCTGTTAGCTGGAAATGTTCAATTTTTCTCATTACATTTTCCAAAGTGAGAGGTTGTTTTCCCCTCGTGTAGCATTTTTTTTTCCAATGCACGAAAATCTCTGGCCTCAACAAACACTTGCGGGAGCTTGTAACTGAGGTTGAAATCACCTAACAGGAACAGAAGGTTCTTGCAGTCCCCGAGTGCCTCAGAGAACAATGTGAGTTCAGAGAACCTCTCTGTAAAACATGGGATTTGAATACTAAAACCAGAAAGGTCCTAAGAGACGATCTGGACCAGCCTCTTCCTCCCACAGATGAATGAGGAAAGAGCAAAAACCCTTCCAAACCTTCTTATAAATGGCAAAAATTTAAACACTTCATTTGCAACTGATTTTTGTTTTTTCCTCTTTCTCTCCAAACTGACAAATTTTCCTATTTTCCACTCACACTTTCCACTCAAACTCACACTCCTGTTGCTCCAGTCGGAGACCAGGAGGTCATAGAAACTTCTTTCTTCTTCTACCTCACATCGTCTTCATCATCAGCTTTAATTATTCTTCCCCTTCATTGTCTCTCTTGTTTCCCATAACTCTGCAACCGACTGTCACTCTACTACATCCAGGAAGTAATGGGAAGGTCTGTTGATTTGACCTCACAAATGTCCTTTCCATTCCCTCTGTGCACCCTCCCTCATAGGACTATTGAAACAGCCTTTAGACAGGTCTCCTTGCCTTGAGTCTTGCCTCTTCTGATCTAGTCTCACGTTTCCCCAAGATGACCGTCCTAAAACATAAATGTGATCAGACCTTAGTCTACTCAGAAACCCCTAATGACCTCCCATGCCCTGTAGCTAACATGGCACGTAGCAATCTTCCAAACCTGGCAATAACCTTATTTTTTTATTTATCTCTTACCATTTCCCTCTACAGGCACTTGCCAGTATTTTCATACCTCATACCCTTGCATGTTCTGTTCCTTCCCCAGCTGGTAACCCAGCTTATCCTTGTAAGTCCAGGACCACCTCTTATTTTGTTTCATTTTTAATCTTCATGCAGTTTGCAAATTGAGAAGCCACTACTCAGCCAAGGTTATTGAATTTCAAAGTCCTGTATTTTTGGTACAATTCCACAGTGATTTCTGAGCAATGACTTTGATAGTAAAACGTGCATCTCAGTAAAGAAATTCAATTAAAGAAATCCATTTCAGTAAAGAAATACATCTTTTTCTAAAGAAGTATTTATTTCTTTAAAGTTGATCAGATTAGTGGATGCCATACTTAGGACTGAATTCTTGTGTTCAGAGAGAAACATTTATTACTATTTAGCAAAAGGTGTAATCAACAAAGTGAGGTAAGAGGAACTGCCTGTTCTACGTTAGGTGGTTGTGGATAAGAGAAAGCAAGCTGAGGGGGATTTGCCTTTGAATTGTGGCTTTTCAACTCAGACTGGATTGTGTTTTTATATGAGGAGCTGCCGGCCACCATAGTCGTTCTGGGAGAGAAGGATTGATGGCTCAACCAACTTCTTCCCTGGGCATGTGACTCTCTGACAAGATCACTCCTTATTCTTGGTCATAGAGGATGTGGCTTCGTGAGCAAAGCAGGACATAGAAAAAGTAGCTGAGGGAATTCCCTGGTGGCGCAGTGGTTAAGAAGCTGCCTGCCAATGCAGGGGACATGGGTTGGATCCCTGGCCTGGGAAGATCCCACATCCTGAGGAGAGACTAAGCCTGTGCGCCACAAATACTGAGCCCGTGTGCCACAACTACTGAAGCCTGTGTGTCTAGAGCCCGTGCTCCGCAACGAGAGAAGCCACCACAATGAGAAGCCCACGTACCACAATGAAGGGCTCACCAAAACTAAAGAAAGTCCGAGCACAGCAACGAAGACCCAACACAGCCAAAAATAAATGAATGAATTAATTAATTAAAAATAAAAAGTCTTAAAAAAAAAAAGGTAGCTGAGTGCTGTCCCAGCTCCATAGGCTTTCCCACTGCTTCTCCCATTGATCCCTGTGAGTAGAGGAGTCATGAGTCATAGGTGAAATTTGTCCCTTTCCACCAAACACAGCATGTTCAGGTTTATTTAGAAGGAATTCCAGCACATCACACTATGGTAAATATTGTTAAGGAAAGAAGGGAAGGAGAGACTAGGGGAAAAAAAGCCAGAACCTATAAATACAGGACATTTCAGATATTTAACATTATAAATCATATATAGTGCCTAAAAGCCATATGGATGTTTATTCTTTTTAGAAACTTGTGCATAGTTGTATTTACATCCAGCTTGAAATTAAGTTTTTATTACTCTAATTCTTGGTCTGAACATATGCCACGGATCATAAAATATTTATTCTATGAACATATAGTAACCTTGTGGAAGTGAATAAACATTCGAAACAGAATCCAGTTAATGTAAGCAATCCTCACCAGAGAGTTGGTTTTATTTGTTTGCATTCATTTATTACTAGGTTTTGGCATCTCCCAGCTAATGTGCTGCTCCAGGTATGTAATGTAGGATAACCCTTCAGCAAACAGTTTGACTTCTGACTGGCGATTTTAAAGAGTAGTCGACACAGCCAAAATGTCTAGCTTTGGATTGAGTTCACATAACTGAATATAAAATCATCTTTTGTAGAATATTCCATAATTGATGTAGTCTACAAAATACCGACAAATGTCCAAGGAAAGGTTCTTTCTAGGAAGCTTCAAGCAACTGGCAGAAGAGTATATCTTGGTCTGAGTTCCTCAATTCTTTAAGATGTTTCTTCTCTACAGTGCCTTCTAAGTGACCAATAACTTCTGCTAGATCTTCACTGAAAAGAAGTAATAGTAATAATAAAAACAATAAGTAGAATCATTGTAATTACTGTTAGTATTATTATTAACAACTGTACTAAACTTTAGTATTTAGAGCTTCAAAAAATCATGGTGAGTGGGGCTTAATTTTTCTCCCTTGATGGGAGCAGGACTTAGTGGCTTGTGCCTAATGAATAGAGTATAAAAAGGGAAAAGTAACAAATTTACAGTTACTGTAGTTACAGTTACTGTGAAACCTGCCATGTACCATCTTAAGCGAGTAATCAGTTGCCATCACTGGTAATAAGTTATGTTGATATCATGTACTTCCTGATGTGATATAATATGATGAGAAGGGCACCTCACCACTGTACTATTCTTCCCTAAAATCACAACTCCAGTAAAATCAGGAGTAAATATCAGACAAACACAATTGAAAGACATTCTACAAAATACCTGCTGAGTACTCTTCAAAAGTGCCAAGATCATGAAAAATAAGGCCAAGAAACTGTTGAATTGGTGGAGAATGTGGAGACGTGGTGATCATATGCAACATGGAATCCTTGGTTCCTAGAAGAGGAAAAGGCATCTGATGAAGTCTGTAGTTTAGTTAACATCATTGTGCCAATATTAATTTCTTAGTTTTTATGAATGCATCTTGCTTATATATGATGGTAACATTAAGTGAAGCTAGGTAAAGGGTACACATGATATCTCTGAACTACTCTCTGCACTAACTTTTCTCTAAATCTAAAATTATTTCAAAATTAAAAGTTTAACTATGTTGTGGTAGGTAATTGAGACTATTTTACCCATTTTATCAGATATAGGAAAACTCCATGTTAAAGAAAATAAGAAGATAAGACACAGACTGAGAGGAAATATTTAAAAGATATATCTGATAAAGGACTAGTACCCCAAATATAAAAAAAAAACTCATAAACCTCAACAATAAGAAAATGAACAATCCAGTTAAAACGATGGATGAAAGATCTGAACAGAAACCTCACCAAAAAAGATACACAGACGACAAATAAGCATATGAGAAGATACTCAACGTCGTATATCATTAGAGAATTGCAAGTTAAAACAATGAGATACAAGAGCACACATATTAGAATGGCCCAAATCCAAAACTCTGACAACACCAAAAGTTAACAAAGATGTGGAGCAAAAGGAACTTTCATTCATTGCTGGTGGGAATGCTAAATGTTATAACCACTTTGAAAGACGGTCTGGCCATTTTGAAGTTACAAAACTTACAAAAACATACTCTTACCACATGATCCAGAAGTCATGCTCCTTTATATTTATCCAAATGAGTTGAAAACTTATGTCTACATAAAAACCTGCATACAGATGTTTACAGCAGCTTTATTCATAATTACTAAAAGTTGGTAGCGACCAACACATTACTCAGTAAGTGAATGGATAGATAAACTATGGTACATCCAGACAATGGAATATTACCCAGTGCTAAAAAGAAATGAGCTATTAAGACATGAAAAGACAAGGAAGAATCTTAAATGCATATTACTAAGTGAAAGAAGCCAATCTATAAAGGCTACATACTGTATGATTCCAACTATATGGCATTCCAGAAAGGGAAAAACCCTAAAGATCAGTGGTTGCCAGGGTTGGGGAAGGGAGGGATGAATAGGCAGAGCACAGAGGATTTTCAGGGCAGTGAATCTATTCTGTGTGAGACTATAATGGTGAATACATGTCTTTACAGGTTTTTCAAAATCTACAGACTGTAAAACACCAAGAGTGAGCCCTTATGTAAAGTGTTTTGTGATAATGTATCAATGTAGGTTCTTCAGTCATAGCAAATGTACCACTCTAGTGGGTGATGTTGATAATGGGGAGGCTGGGCACGTGTGGGGATGGGATATATGGGAACTCTGTAATTTCAGCTCAATATCTCTGCCTGAATGTCATAAGATATTCAACTGCAACATGCCCCAAACTAAAGGTATCATCTAAAACACCACCACTCACCGGTCTTGCTCCCTCTACATTTCTGGATTTTATTAATGACCTAATAATCTATCTGAAGTCCAAAATTAGCTTTTCACTTTTCCTACTTTATCCCTCAAATCTGTTAGTCCCAATATTCTATTGAATTCAATTTTGTATACTTCTTTCAAATCAGCCCCCTTACTTCCATTTTCCTGGCAATATACTAAAGGGATTCTTTCCTCTAGCCCTTTCATCCTCCCATCTGCCCTCCACTTTGCCTCCAGAGAGGCCTTCCAAAAAGCAGTCTCATTAAGCTCCTCCCCACATCATAATCTCTACGCATATTCCACTGCTTACAGAACGGGGTCCAGGGTAGGTCCTTGATGCCCACCAACCCTTTGTTCCAGACTTATGGAGCTTAATACTAATCCTTGCAAATGCCAGGCCCATTCCAACCTCATGCCTCTGAACCTACTGGTCTCTCAGTCCTGACCGAGTGCCTTTCCCTCCTCCTACTGACACAGCCCTCTCTATGTGTCAAGCCAAAGCTCATATCTCCCTTCCTCTGGTAATCTTCCCCTTGTAGCCTATCATAATCTGCAGAGTGAGGTGATGTCTTCCTTAGCTGGATAAAGCATTTTGCTGGCACTTGCAAGAACATTGTACTGAAATTATTATGTTCAGTTATGTGCCTATCATAAGATCCTGAGCTCCTTAACAGCAAGATCCTGTCTTACTCAACTTTACATAGACAAATGCCTGGCATTTATTTAGGGCTAATACCTCACGATTTCCATTAAACCTTTTTTATCATTGAGAATCTGAATGCCTTCATACACAGCAGTATCCTTAAGTATAGACGGCAGACCATTGTCTATGTGGTGTGAGTACATGAGTAGCATAACAATCCCATGTCTGCATGCATCTTTTTCTTGCAGTTTACCCATGTCAGTGCTGGTATATATCACTCTTCCCTTACTCATTCTTTTTTTTTTTTAATTTATTTATTTAATTTGTTTTTATTCTTGGCTGCACTGTGTCTTCGTGGCTTGCGTGGACTTTTTCTAGTTGCGTGGAGCGGGGGCTACTCTTGGTTGCAGTGTGTGGGCTTCTCATTGTGGTGGCTTCTCTTGTTGCGGACCACGGGCTCTAGGCTCACAGGCTTCAGTAGTTGTGGCACACGGGCTCTAGAGCGCAGGCTCAGTAGTTGTGGTGCACGGGCTTCGCGTTGCTCCGCGGCATGTGGGATCTTCCTGGACCAGGGCTCGAACCCGTGTCACCTGCATTGGCAGGCGGATTCTTAACCACTGCGCCACCAGGGAAGCCCATCTTACTCATTCTGATACGTTAATTCATCCATTTATTTGCTTACATTTGTGTAATGCCAAGGTTGGTGGTCCTTGAATAAATTGTACATTTTTTCAAAAGCTATAGGTTAAGTAAATATGTATCTATCTTCGGGTTCCTCCCAGTATGCAATGATTACAAACTCTTTACTGGTAAAAGCTATAAGAGCATCAAAGGTTTGGATTGCACCTGGCTCTTTGTCAGTTTTAACAACTGTGTTTTAAAGTTCTTTTCCATAAAGAATGAATCAGTGTTTATGGTAGATAACCATCCTAGCCAAGAGGACTCTGTATAATGCAAGTATTGTATAATCATGTTATTTGTATTCCTTGACAGCAGAATTTACAATACCTCGTTTAATGAGAAATTGAATGGAAGATGTGTTTGAAAAATTAATTCACTTTAATAATATATGGCACTGATATTGACCATCTCTGGCAGGGTTTATACCTATAAATGAAGAGACCATGAATACCAGTTACAGTAAAAAAAATAATGAGATATGTATTATTTCCCTAAGAAAATTACTTTTAAAAATATGCATTCTGACATCCTCAAGATTAATTACACAATTATGCATTTCCAAAGTGTAATCAGTAAAATTCTAAGCAACAGTGAGAAGGAGTGAGCATTCATATTTACTAAAAATTTTAAAGTCCCACTTCTGATGAAATCTGCTTTACAAAGTCATTGAAGTTTAGAGAATATAGCTTTTCAATAAAAAATATTTTTCAATCTGTTCTATCTAGCAAAGTCTTGGGATTGGGGGTAATTTAAAAGTAGCAAAGAAATAATGATTAGAACATTGTAAAATACACTGAGTCAAAACAAGGCTGAATATTGAAAAGCCAGAAGAAACAAGGTTGTTCACCAAAGGGAGACTGGACAAATAGGTTTAAGAAGAAAACTCATTTCCAGAAATGTTTTTACATTGCTTAATGAAAGTGCTGCTTTCAAAAGGTAGACTTTAAGGTGAATAAAACTGGCTACGAATAATAGGTGAGAAATCAGATTTGAGGTTCAGTAGTTTACCACTCAGGCCCTGTAGTTCTGAAAATACAAGCCAAAAAAGTTGTAGAACACACAGCCCAAGCAGGTTAAGAATGTCTTGGGGCTCCATTGACACCCATATGCCCTTCACATTGTCCCAATGAGTGATCATCCCTCTTCCAGAGATGAAGCTCACCACATCACACTAGAGTCAATTCCAAAGTCAGCAACTCTGATTATCAGAAAGTTCTTCGTTACATGAAGCAGAAACAAAATTTCCCAGCTCTTTTTAATCACTGGCCCTAGTTCAGGCCCTTTGTGGCACTGAGAGCAGCCCTTTTGTCCAAGATGGCTCTGCCATTATTTGAAGGCAACTACTATGCTCCCCTTCCTTCACCCCAACTTTCAGACTTCTATTATCCCGTCTAGATAATCAGACTGGATAATATTATCCAGTCAGTCATCATGGCCTTCCAAGAGGGTCAATGAAGTCTGGTGGCCAAATAGTCCAGGACAGATTGTTGGTTTTCCTGTTAGCCGACCCACCTCAGGAGCAAGGCTGCTCTCCCTCAACCTTCCCTCTATGTTGGCTGATGATTAAGAGGCTTCCCTGGGCCAAGAGCAGGATCCTGGAGGCTTAGAAGGTGAAAGCCCCCTTGCATAGTGCTCCGTTTGGTATGAGGCCTGAAATGCCAAAGGGCATTGATCTGTTCTTTGTCTAATCACCCCATAGAAATGATAAGTACCTCAAAAGTAAGCACTGAATCTTATTCTACTTGTGCTGGTCCTGGAACATAGAATACCAATGAGCACTCAGCTTCTAACACATAATTCGTTACGATTTTGTAGTTAAAGTAAAATGGCAGTAAATGAATCACATAACACATTATAAACATTGGGCATAATTACATCTGCATATTGAATTATTTATAAAATTAAATACATTCTATACTATTGATACCTGCTTATGAGGAACCTAGAATACCCCTTTACTTATATTTGGTATTACATATTTATTTATTGAAAAACATTATGAAACATCAGAATTCCTTTGTGCATATGACACTACTAATAGGAAGGAGTAAGAAAAATCATAGCCATACCTCAATAAATTTATTTATTGATTCTCACAAAAGTGATACAATCTTAACTTCTACAAAGCAGATGGCTTTTGTTTCATACATTCTCTGAGTTTTATAAGTATATTTCTGAATAGGTTTATTAAAAATATCTGTTTTTTAAAATACTGATAAACCAGTGTTATGCAAGATATCATTTTTTACATCTAGATCACACATCAACCAATACCTGCAATGAATGCATGCAAATATATTTTAATATTTTGTATATTTTAATAATGTTATTTTGTATATTTTAATAATGTTATTTAATAGTTTTTATTCATGCCATGGTCCTATGCAAGAACTGGTGGTTAGAAGACAGTGAATGGCTTGATAAATGCCACTTGCCCTTTATTCTAGATCAGAGTTGTGAACATCTGGGTAAAGCTATACTTAGCCTGAAAATGAGTCACAGAATGTAAAAGTATTTAAAATATTTATTCACCATCTGCTATTTTGTGGGAAGGGATGGGGAAGGAACTTTATTGCTGATACTAGCATAATCACTTTAAGACTTTATGGAAAGATGAAAAAATGTCAGAATGGAGACTATAATGGCTAGAGAACTCCATAGGAAAATATTTTCAAAATGGCTTTCTTAAATATCCCAACCCAACCCACATAAAATAAGCCTACATTTCTCAAAGATGCAGAATACCAAACATTCCAGTTAAGAATGGTCCTGAGAATAAAGATCTTTAAAAGCTTTTAGAGTGATAATCATATGCCAGTGACTTTGCTGAAAGACAGTTTAACTTCACATTGAACAGCTGCCCCTGGGGTTGGAAGAACATATTCCCTTATTGGCTGATTATCTATTTTGTGTGCTTTTCTGGAAGTAAACCAAGACACCAAACAGAAACTCAGGAGACAGAGAACTTGATTATACATCTTTAGCCATAGGTCAGTGATGTGAAGTCAAACATGGATACCAGAGATGGGCTCTGATAGATCTTGAGGGTCTATGTGACTTGAGCCAGACCTTTCAGTATCCTCTCATGTTGATGGCACTACAGGGGGAAGGAATCTTGATGGAGGCTAAGAATTAAGCCACCTGATTTTTTATCTTGGCTGATACCAAGAAGCTCTTTGATACTGACATGTCAATTCATCTTACTGGGTCTCAGTCTTCCAAAAAAGTGGGACATGTTCTTGCTTGAATCTCTAACCTTTTGTGAAACTCGAACAACAATATGGGTGAAAGTATTGAGGCCCTGTGATACATCACTGTATGACTTAGAAAGATGACAGTCTTGATTCTAAATGAGGGCATCTATTTTCCATATTTACAAATCAACTGTAGTCACTTGTTGATTAATAGAGAAATAGATGGGAACTTTCTTCTCTAATATTGTTTCAGGGAAATTCTTGTCACATGTGAGGTTTCAACATTCAGATTCTGGAATAGGTATTCTGGTTATGTGATTCAACTTACAATGGATTTATTTTCCCTCTGTTTCTTGAAGTCACATTTAGGCCATGTAAGTCAGATCTGCTTCTTTGGAGATAAACTGATCTAAACCTCTCTATTTGCATAATGCTTTATGGGAGTTTTCCCCTAAAAAACCTTCATATGCAATGATTCACCACAGGACAAAGTGTGCAGTATGCAGAGAAAGGATTGTTATTCATGCTCCACACATGAGGAAAAATTAAATTCAATTCATTTAAATCACTAAAAATAAGATATCTTAGTACCTTCTGGGTACACTGCTGGATGTAAAACAAGCACAATGATGCCTGCAACAACAGTTTAGTTGGAAAGACAAGTAGCTAAGTGTATTGCATAGTAACTAATTAACTAAATTTCTATTGTGTGACTCAGAAAGGTAACACACTTAACCACAAGGGGCATAGTGTCAGTGATGAGTCACAAGAAGGACCCATATCTCCTAACTGCTAGGCTAGTGCTCTTTCCACTACTCCACACAGAGTTAGTACTCAGTATATCTTTTAAAGATGGCTACTTTTTGTTAATATTGAAGAGATCTGTTGTAATTTATAAAACTGGATAATCCAAAAGCTGAGTCTTCATCAATAGTACTAGAATGCTATAAAATTTTAATTTTTAATTATTCTATTTAAATCAGTAATAATCCTTGATTGCCAAACACAAAGCTGTGTCTGAGACTTTGAAGGATGAGTGGGGTTTTCCACAGGCAAAGAAATCTGGGGGAAGAGCACACTGAAGCAGTGTATCTAAACTGGATCAGGGTCATCTTGAGAAAATAAAATGTTTAATATACATGCAAATATACATGTTATAAAACGAAGTGTTTTAAACACCTAAATATAGCTGGTAATAACCTACTTTCCTCAGTAATGTCTCTCCTCCATTCTCTATAAAAAATGCACTTTCCTTCTCTTTGAATTTGGTCAAATTGCATGATTATTTTTGGCTATGCAGATGCAACCTTCCCCTTTTTTGCATATTTCCTCTCCTATGGGTAGAAAGGCAATGAGATTTGAAATCATAAATGGGACTGAATCTCTTACTAATAATGTAACCTTAAGAAAGTTGTGTTAAGCCTTCACTTCCCTCATTCATGAACATATCTTGACAGCTTGTAAACATATTATACATATATGTGTTTATACATACTTATACATACACACATAAATATCTATGAATAACAATATTTATCACACACATTTTTTGGGAGGATTAAAAGAGGTAATATGGTGGTTTGCCCAATAACTGTTAATTTTCCTCCTTTTCAACTCAGAAATTACATTTATTGATCAAATGGATATATTATATAATATCGTTACTAGTAAGATTTTTGTTATTGTTGCTATTTAGTATCAAACCATCATCCCTGTTATCCTGGATGGAAATTGCTGTCCTTGGTCCTGAATCTCAAACATTATCATCAATAGCAGGAATTGTAGAATTGTATCTAAAGAGAGAACAGAAAATTAAGATCATTAAATGTACATATTTAAAGGTTTTCTTATGACCCCAACTCACAATTCTGTAACTTTGTCAACTCAAAAGTCAATAGAATAAGATTCCGCATCAATAGAAATATACAATTACTTAAGTTCTGAGACTTGAGAACTTACTAGTCACCACAGCAGCCCATTACATTGATGAAGATCTCTGATTATTAGAAATATTTCTTTTCACTGAGCCTTATAATCTTACCCAGAAGTCATTATTGTGTCCTTTGGAGGCACACAAACTCAATTCATGCTTCATTAGGTCATCTGAACATGTTTTTGGTAAAATTCATTACTAGGTTTATTGATAAGAACACAAGAAAGGCAGATGCAGAAAAATGAGACATGAAATTATGACTGTGAAGATTTTAAAAGGGCTACATAATTTTACCATATGTGTGAGAGAGAAAGAGTGACAGACAGAGACAGAGAATAGGGAACTTAATAGAAATTTGTAATGAATCAAAACAATTTTCATATGTTAATTCTTTAGTCCAGTGTCTATCACTCTCTCTTCTGATTTCTTTCAGAATTTTTAAGATTTTCCTACCATGTGCTTATTACCTGATATTCTAATAAGCTATTTATATTTCTCTCCCTTTCACTAGACTGTGATCGTCTCCAGGACAGAGGTGTTGTCTTACTTTTTCCGTTGTATATGTTCCAGTGTACCAACATGCCTGGCATATAGTAGGGACTCAGTGTTGGCTGAATGAATGAATTAGAGTTCCAGAGAAAGAATTTTCAGTATAGACAAGGAGAAGCCTATCCATCATCATATATATTCCACAGGCTAGGAATGCCAGAGAAGGATTCACATCTAAAGAGGGAGATTGGATGCATGTCCTCTCTGGCCCTTTTGATTCTAACATGTGCAGGACTGGACACAAATATAATCATTAAATGTTTCTATCCAAATTCCTTAATAAATTTCTTGGGTCTAAGCCATGCCATTAATTGAAACTTCTACAACAAAAGAAATATTATAATGATATCACTTTATAAAATGGAAAAATGCACAATTAAGCAACAAATTCTATTGCAGAAGGACCAGGACCTGCATATTTCTTTTCTCCTCCCGGGATTTGATTAAATTTGCCCATACAACATGATTTTGTTTCTTTTAAATGCTTCAAAGTGTTTTTAAGTTTTCCCATGAGTTCTATGCCTTTCCAGGTTTTCAGTGTCAGTGTTGAATGGGTGTCTAGTTCTTAACTGATATCTGGGCTGAATATATTTTTTTCTTCCTTGAATATTTGTCACAAAATCTCTCTGTATTTGCCAAGAAGTCTCTGTTTGCTTTTTACTTCTAACACACTGAAGGATAGACAGGTAGATAGAGAGATAGATAGATAGATAGACAGATGATAGATAGATAGATAGATAATCTCCAATATGTGTATGGATATACATATACAGGCATATGTATATATACATGTATATCCAAACTTCAAACACTAAATAGAATGAAAAGAAAAATATCCTAATATATTAATACATTTCAAATGTCTTACTATTTTATTCATGAAGAGATAAATAGAAGTGAAAAAGAATTATAATGAGTCACTCAAGGAAAGAGAAACAATAATAGAAACAAAGGGAAAATTATAATAATTCCATTTTTAATGGAAAATGGTACATTTGAGCAATAAATTATATTTTAGAAAGACCAGGATGCTCATGTTAAAATTGTTTCCTTCTTTCTTTTCCTAGCATGGCACTCTGCTTACATTTATGAGTTGATTACTTCTAATTGCAAAATTTCCTTGTGTGTCACATAGACAGCTATCCTTACTTCCAATACCATAGCTTTAAAAGACTGGGTATACATCAGGGGACAGTCATTCTGATGAGGCAGATAAGAAAACAGGACAAAATTACATGCATTCTTATTTTTTTATTCCATATATTAATAATTAATTTATTAAATTATACACAAATTCTGCTCCTGTATGTCATTCTCATTCTACACGCAATAGTTTGTAAAATAGAATATTGAGGAAAAGCTGAACTTAAGATTGATGTGGAAGACAAAATATTTTGAAGAAAGTACAGTGTTTAATATATCTGAGGGTCCTAAAATGTTCTGGGTAAATCAAATTCTGTTGTCTATAGACTTGCTCTGTCATCTCAAGGCTTCATAAATCTCACAGAAGCACACTTTTCAAAAGCAGCACCAATTAGCCTTAAACTATAGTGGGTAGATGTGTGGGGGAAAAATCAGCTTAAACTAATATATGAAGTCTTTATCATGAGCACAAGAAGTCCATGGAGGAGCCTTTGGTGGTCCTCTAGGAATTAAAAATGCTTATGTGTTGTGAGAGGCACTAGTATAGGATCCCCAGTTTATAAGCAATGGTAGATGGGGATTGAAGTTAAGTTATTATTCACTATGTAGTAAGTAGAACAGCTGCTCTATGCTGGAAGTTTCTGTTAAAGCAAAGGAAATAAGAGCATGAGAACGTGCAAAAGATAATTTGTTTAAAAATCTTAGTACCTCTGGAAAGTTTATAATAGACTGTGTGATGTGACCATAGGCAGGTCGCTTTCTTTGGGCCTCTTTCTCCCAACCTAAAACAAACTAACAAACAAACAAACAAAAAAGGAAGTTGCCTAGATGGTGCTCAAGTCACATTACAATTCTAATAACATGTGAGTTAGAAATCATACCCAATATACATTATGCTGACAGCAAGTTTGCCTTTATGTGCAGTCCACTTCTATCATTACTTGCGGCAATGAATTGCTAAGAACTGAGTCTAAATAGACAACTTTGTGCAAAATAATTAGTTTTCATAGAAATATGAATTTCTCTTTTGAATACATAATGGGATCAATTTCCCTAAAACTAAAATGTAAGTGGAGGCATGGGCCCAAAAGGGAAATGTCTAGATGATATTGACTCTTGAGAAACAAAGCTCAAATAAAAGTTAAGAAAACATGAAGGAAAATTATCATTTCTCACAGCTGCCAACAGCAATTCTCCTAGAAAAAGACACCTTTCTTCACCCTCAAGATGGTGGCCTGTTGGTAGATCTCTCCTAGGATCTAGCAATTTTTGGTAGTTTAGCAGCAGAACTCTGTTGTTACGGTTGTTGTTGAATGCTTGAAACATTAACGGGAGTGCTGTCCTGTCCAGGTATGAATTCTGACTCTGCTTGGAGCCAACTCTATGACCTGAGCAAGACATCATCTCTGAGCCTTCATTGACTTATCTGCATATCTGTTAACTGCATAGTGGGAGTTGCTTGCAGAGATTTGGTGAAAAACAAATAATGTGTGTGAAGCCCCAGGGACAATGCTTGACATTTACGAGACAGTGATTAGGAGCCCTTATTTTTATTTGCTGCCAGCAACCAACCTCAGAGTCAGCAAAATGTGTGCCTCAAATAATCCTTATCTGCTGTTTTTATTCTTAAAGTGGCATGGTTAATAAAAATACAAATAGATGGTAGAGCCCATTGACAAAGGGATATTTTGGCACAAACAGTGATTTCATTATTGGCTCAGCCTTTGATCAAAAATACTCTAGTTCAACTTTAAAATAATTTCACCTCACATTTGTGTAGTAGTTCACAGATTCTAATAACATTACCTCACATGAAAAACCAAGGAAATAGAGCAGGTATTGATATCTCTAAGTTATAGACAAGTAAATAAGGGCTCAGAAAGGGTGATTTGTGCAAGGTCATACAGGTAACAAAAGGCCGGGATAGGGCTAAAACCTAGATCTCTGGACTCCAATATAGGACTTCTTCATTTACACTATAAGGCCTAATTTTCTGGCTTAATATCTACCTTTCTTAGTCTTGTCTGTATGCAGAAAAACAAAGATTAGTGTAATAGCCATCTTCCCAAAGTGAAAAAACAAAATGGCTCTGGACTCAGCAGTTTAATTCATCACACACATATGCATTTTACTTTAATATAAGAATGTAATAAAATAAATTAGTTAATTTGATCTAGGTTTTCATTTGATGATTTTTGTGGAAACATGAAAGTGATTTCTTGTGTGACATCTTTCTCAAACACCAAATGACAGGGAGTTTATTGGTGACATTTTAGAAGACAGGCACTTATTTGCACTGGAGACTGCAGCAGCCCATGTAAAATTGAAGTAGAATACATCTTCCATAAAAAGAAAGGGCACAGTTGGCTATTCACCAGAGGTATTTAAATTTGTTAATACTAAAACACGGCCAAGGTGATTGTGGAATGTTACAGGTGTGAGAAAAAAAAAATTCCTTTGACCATGCAGAATTTAGAAAAAAAGTGAGCAAACAGCTCTGTGGCAAATTGAGAGGGCTTATCACTCCTCTTCAGCAAGTAAAATAAAGTTACTATCCATGCTGAATTATATGGTTCTCCAAATCTAGCACACAGTACTGTTGCTGATAACCAAACTAGAAAGAGAGACTAAAGATAATTAGCATGGTATAAATCATTTTGGAACAAATGATTTGAATTATCTATCCTGCTTTAAGTTTTAAGTTATTGGTTTGGGTTCAGGTCATTATGATATGTTTACAAAGTTTATTTCTTTGATGCTCCATCTATGTGATATCTTAGAGAGTAAAACTTAGTTATTTTCCTTGAGAGAATGGTCTGGACAATTTTTTCTATTTTGTTCATTTGTTTTGTTTTTGCATTATACCATGTAATGCAAACACGTGGTCAGAAGCATTATAGAGAGACTGATAACAAAGACATTTACGTGCTAACAAGACAAATCAGCTGATGCCTGAGCTCCTCTGTAGAGTCGCTAAACAGATCCAGATGTACCAATTTGGACTCTATTCAAAGACCGACCTGTAATGACTAATCTGCCACCAAAAAGAGGAAAGCAAAGTCAGATAAATGAATCCACTTTTATTCAACCCACAGAGAAGTTGCTTAAAAAATGACTGGTGATGATTAAAGATTGTTAACTATCTTAGAAGTTCAAAGTCACTGTCCTCTAAGGTTTGATCTTGCAATTAATGTCTGCAGAGATTACTCCTATCTAGAGGAAACACACAGAAAGTAAAGATAATGTGAATTTATAAACACAAACATATACACACGCTATGAATGAATACATCCCATGAGACAAGAAGAGTAAAATTTTAGTAACTATGATTTATAGCTATATTTGTCTATGAGCTTGTGGTAACAGATGGTGAGGGGAAATAGCAAATTAGTGTGCACATTCTTTTTTTTAAAATGAGAAATGACATTAAATCAAGGAAGTCAGAATAAGTGACCCGTTTTAAGTGTACTCATCTAGGTTTCTATGAGGGTATGTTAATTATAATAATACATCTTTCCTAAAAGAAAAAAATTGCATCACTTAAGTGAGATCCTCAGTGGTGAGATTATTTACAGTTAACTGGAAGAAATATGAACTCCAGGAGCCAACCTGAAAAATCTTCCTGCATCTCTCCAGCCTATTCCTCTAGTTCCCTTTATAATTGACTCTCGTATAAGTGCTTACACATGGCTTTTCTATAACTGGTGATTACTGACCTTCCATCACTGGCAAGGCTGTGACAACTCCTAATAAGAATCATGTACTGCTTCACAGTGGTCAGATCCTAACTCCTTGATAAGAATCAGTGCCCATGAAAGCACCACATGTTCTGTAGAACTGCAAAGTAAAGTGAATGCATTGTAAAGCCCATCTGCTGTCTGTTTTACTAGTAATTACATATTTTTATTTATTTGGTAACTGATATTTGTTCTTATAAATCTACCAGTTTCAAGTGAAAAAAATCCAAAAAGATATGAAACCTGAGCTATTTCTTCTCTCCCATGACACTTGCGATTCCTTATATGCCATACAAAGGATTTGAGAATGCAAATAATATAATCTATAAAAGGAGAAAATGTTGAATATACATTCAGCAACTACTGACAAGAGTTATTCGATATGTGTCCATCTGCAAAATTAAATACACCCGTAAGGTCAGTTGGTTGAAAGGGAATCAAGTTGAGCAAGAGCTGTGTATTGAGAGGAAATGGGCCAGTTGTGGAGTGGCCACAGTGAGGAAGAGTCCCAGAAACACAGTGTAACAAGGCAAAGGATCAAGGCAGAAAAGGTCAGTATATGCAGCAGATGGGTCTCTCTCTCTCTCCTTCTCTCTCTCTTCCTCTCTCAATTATGAAAACATATAAATAACATATTTTCCTCCCCCAGATCCAAGAGGAACCATCATGAGGTACAGATAAAGCCACTAAGCCAAGATATGTAGTGTGATGAAAGAAATAGAAAATAGCAAGGAAAATGTCTTCCTACTGACCCAAGAGAAAATTAAAACTCCTACACACAAACTGCATAAGGGCTTCCTAGAGATCAGCAGTGCCATGTGGTGATTCTCAAAGCTGAACTCATCACCCTTGTAGAAAAGATTAAATTTTCATTTGGGGAGCCAGTGAGGAGGAACATGGGACACAGCATGTTGAACTTCATAAGCTATAGGAACATTATAAACCACAACTGCTTTTGGTCTGGCCCCTCCAGAACTCTCCGGTGGGTGCCTGCCTTCACTGGGTTTCTGAAAACAGGAGGAGGGGATTATGTGTAGCCACTCAGTCAGTGAACTTGACAGAAAGCTTCAACTTAAACCTGACATGTTGGGACAAGACCAACTCACAGAGAGGGAGGGGTGACATCCCAACTTCCAACACCACTGCCTGATAATCTGAAACACCCCCTTTCCTCTTTAACTCTCATAATTTCAGATTGCAGTATTCTTGGCATGTCCCTGACAGAGAGTCTCTTCTTGCCCACACTTAAGTCAGACTTCTCTGAATCCTCTTCCCAACTAGACCTCAACTTTTGGACTTCCATGTCCTTCTTTGCATTACTCAATTTTAGCCAGAATCCTGTCAAGTCGCTTTAGCCAGAATACCCCACCCTCAGTATCTGATAACCCTGACCTGCCTTCAGAAAGAATCCTATTAAGTCAGTTTAGCCAGAATCTTTCCCTTACCCCTGATGTTTCCCACTAGTAGTTTTCCATCCACAGGCCCCCTCTCTGCTCCTTGGTTATAAGTTTCCACTTTTCCTTTTTCTATTCAGAGTTGAGCCTAATCTCTCTCCCCTACTGCAAAACCCCATCACAGGAGTCCCTATACCTATTGCAGTAGTCTTGAATAAAATCTGCTTTACTGTTCTAACAAGTGTCATAAGTAATTTTTTCTTTAACATCTTCTTTATGTTAAAGCTTTGACACTGCCCACCCCCATGGGAAAAGGCAACAATGGCTGCTGCCCCCACCAGCAACCTCTCTAGGGTTTTATGACCCAAATCCTCATGAGTACAGTCTCTATCTTTGAGTCCAGCAACCCAACAATCAAGGCCTTTTAAGACAACACATTTGGATTTCTACAAAAGCAAGTAGTTTATTTGGCATTGTTTGTATGTTAGACTAGAAATCCTTAGACAGATCATTTACCCCAGCACAGACTATGCTTTTTAAGAGACTCAAAAAGAATATTATTGAAATAGGAAATGCAATATAATTGTATGTAAATCTCTGTGCTCAGTGGAATATGGTAGAAATTAATAAGTGATCTTTCTGAGCACCTGTATTTTGCAAATGTGTTTATAATAATTGTTAAATAAATCCAAGGACTATCATAT